>NC_050535.1:11792380-11797163 GCF_002922805.2 Oryzias melastigma
TAGCGGAAATGATGTCAAACATTCAAACCACAGGATAATGATCGGGTTGTGAAGAAAGAGGAACTCTATCCCCTGTGGTTAAATGTTGCCACCATTTCTTTAAAAGTCAACCATTTTGAGTATTCTACTTTCTTCATCAGAACTTTATCACATTCATTGCAGGTAAAATGAAACCGTACTTGTTCCTCTTTTCCGATCCTTGGTGGTTTTGGATCTCCTCATTGTGAAGAGAAGAACAGTAAGGATGACCAGCAGCACCAACACCACACCGACCACAGCTCCAATGATGTCAGCGTTATAGCTCCGGGGATCTATGATCAAAAAATAACATTGAACATGATATTGTTATTAATATTTATATTGTTATTAATAAATCAATATATCTTGCATTTGTGACCAGTCTCTAATTGACACAGGTGCTTGTTAGTGGCATTTAGGATCTTTGCCCTCCGAGTCGTGCACATCATGCTGACACCAGGTGTCTGTGGTATTTGTGTTGTGACTTAGTCGCTGAAAAAAATGCTTGTTTGGCTTGGCGTTTAAACTCTGTGTGGTGGCATGTGCCAAAGAACATTCTGGTGAGGAATCTGTCCCACGTTTTGGGGTGGATCCTAAACATATCTGAGAATGGATCAAGATGATGGGTGACAAGGAGAAGATCGCAGCAGAATAGGGAGCAGCTAACAATTCCCTGGTGAAGAACTGGTTTGAACATGGATTACTGAGCAAAGACAGAAAGGTGCGCACGTCTTCGGGAAAATGATTCACATGAAAATGAAGTGGATTTTTGAGGCGTAGACTTAAGACGCTTCATCATTCTGTCCGTGATGGAATACAAGCCTGTATATGCCTCATACTTTACAGTCACACTCTCAATTACTCATGCACACACCCATTCATACTGATAGTGAATAAGCTGTCAAACACTGCCGCCAACTTGTAACCAGGACAGATGTAGGCTTTAGTGACTAGCCCAAGGAGACGGTGCAATGTTTATCCAATTAGCGGTTGTTGCTTAGCAACAAGTACATCTGGACGTCACTTTTAATGTATTATTTTATTCATGGTGGCAATATAATTTTCCTGCCAGGGGATCGAAAACAATCTAAAAAGTTTAATTCTATTCAAGCTTATTACATGGCTCTTAGTTTAATAGATGCTTCAGGATTAGATAAATATGTCTGTGATGCTGTAATAGGGAGAATTTCATATTATAGACAAGCAAGAGTCGTAGTCAAAAAATAGACAAATTGAATTCAAATGCTGTATTCACAATTTTTTGCAAAGTTGTGCACAAAGTATACATTTGCACATTTATGAATGTGTTTCTTATTGACAGTTATCTTACACCATATCAAACGCTCTACCTCTAACCGCCTAGTGGTTGAGCCATGACTCAGACACAAGACAACGTAGCCAAAGTGAATAAAAATCCTCATTCGGGAAGGCCTTATTTTTCTCTAATAATAGTCATTTTGTTGTTTGTTTTGACATAACTGAGCAGCCTTCGGTTGGCAAATGTCTTTTTCCTGTTTTCTTCATTGTTCTTGAGCTGCTCTGGAAATATCTCGATCGTGAAGGGAACGTAATGTGAAAAAGATGCTATTTAGTATTTATAGTAAACAGATGTTTAACTAATACTCTTTTTAATAATCTAACATGGCTGTAAAAATAGAGGAACTGAAGGAACAAAAAGTAAAAATAACATTTTAAAATAAAGGAACTCATTTAAAGCATCACTGCTTTGGGTTATTTTAATATATTTTTCTTCCAAAACACTTCCTAAAGTGCTTTTCCAATTTTATATGTCATCTTTTCAAACAGCTAAAGTTTAAAAACTTCTTTCAAATGTTCCCAGCAGGTGATCAAGTAAAAGCCTAGAAAGCTCACAGCCCCTAAACCTGTATAACCCATAAGTCACCAACACTGGTCTGTACAGCAGATCATGGAATAAATAGCAGCAGAGCTGCAGAACAACCAACAAGAAACACTCTGATCATTGTGTCACAATAATGTTACAACAACAAAGTCCAAAGAAGCTGCAGGATCAGCAGAGACTAACAACAACAACAACACAACTGACACTTCTGACATCTGCAGAAAACTACAAATGAAGAAACTTCTCCCTTTAGTTACATCAATGTCATCACAAACAATTCTAAACCAACAAATAAATAAGGAGAATAAAAGTCATAAGAATTTAAGATTTGTAAAATGAACGTGTTCTGTAATTATCAGACTTTTGCTCTGTTGCAGATTTTTACTACCAAAATAACTTACCTGTAAAAACATAGACCGCATCTATCCTCACTTTGTTGTCCTCTAAAAGCTGGCAGGTGAATCTTTTGTTGTTTCTGCTCTCATGTTTGACAGTCAGAACAGAATCACAATTTGTTTGTTCTTCAACCTCAAACTCAGGATTTTTACCAGACAGTTTGGATCCTGTCTCATCCGTCCAGATGAAGCTGTTCTGTGTACAGAGATTGTGTTCATTGTAACTCTTCATAGAGCATTTTAATCTGACTCTTCCATTGACATCTGATGGAGATGAAGAAACTAAAGAAAGACAACAAACAAATGGAACATTATCTTAAGGGGATGGAATTGTTCTTAAATAAACATTAATAATGTTTTACTGTTGTCACATTTACAATGTTTACTAAGATCAATCAAACTGACCTGATGTCTCTCATGAAAACACAACCAGTGAAATCAGATCAGATCAGAATTCTGACATTCATGAAGTTACAGAATTATTCAAGTTAAAATACTCACTGCTCAAAATGTAAAGAAACACAGAGGTGTCTAAGTCATTTCTGTTCTTGAACCGACAGACATATTGACCAACATCTTCATCAATGATGTTTCTGATGGTCAGAGTACAGTTACTGCTCACACTCAGCCTGGAAGCTCCAACTGAAATCGGGAGAACATGTTTTCCAATGCTTAATTTTTTAGTTGGAGTTTTTAAATGTCTTCTGTACATCCATTGAACATCAGAGCATTGGTTAGAGGATCTGTCAACATCACAATGTAAAGAAACGTCTTCTCCAACTCTTTTATAGAGATGTTCAGTTTTTCCATTGATTCCTGAAGAATCAAGAAGAAAGAAAATACAATCAGAATCATTGATAAAAACTTCTTGGTAAAAATACAGAGTAGAAATCCACAGTCTGCACACATGTTTCCTCTAACATTTACCTCATTCAGATCTCTAATTTTGACTGTTTCTTAGCAGAATTTTACTTCTGTATTATAAATTTGATTACTTAAAAAAACAAAATATTTGGATTATTTTCTTGTTATTTGTTTGTGCTTTTAGACAGAAAATGTGGAAAGCTAGAAATAAACTCACACTTTTATTTAGAATTAAAAAACTGGGGTCCTCTTCCACCATGAGGGGATTTCCTCCTTTTTTTTGTTTTTTGTTTTTTTTGTTTAACCAGTAATGATTAAACGGTTCAAATCCCTAAAACAAAATTTATTTGGGTGCTTAAACACGGCGTCAGTCGTTTAGAATCAAGTTTGTTTATAGCCTTGGGAGTCTCCCTTTTCTTAATTTCTTCCATCTTTTTTTATTTTAACTTTTTTTTTTTTTTTTACAAAACTTGGTTTCCATTAGGGGCTGCACGGTGGCACAGTGGTTAGCGCTCTTGCCTCACAGCGAGAAGGCCCCGGTTCGAATCCCGGCTGGGACCTTTCTGTGTGGAGTTTGCATGTTCTCCCGTGCATGCGTGGGTTTTCACCGGGGACTCCGGCTTCCTCCCACCGTCCAAAAACATGCTTCATAGGTTCATTGGTGACTCTAAATTGCCCCTAGGTGTGGATGTGAGAGTGAATGTGTGTGTGATTGAGGCCCTGTGACAGACTGGCGACCTGTCCAGGGTGTACCCCGCCTTCGCCCATCAGTAGCCGGCATAGGCTCCAGCACCCCGCGACCCCGAAAGGGACAAAGCGGTCAAGAAGATGGATGGATGGATGGATGGTTTCCATTAAGTTGTATTAGCATTTAACAGTTATTCAAGCATTGTAGCTGGTATTTTTTGCAGATGAAATAGTAGAAGTGATTTTAACTTTAGCAACTTAGTTCAGTTTTAGCAAAAAAATGTAAAATTTCTGATTTCTCTTTACTGCATTTACACACTTCACCATCTTCTTAGATTCAGTTGTCAACATTCAAATAGAAGCAAGTCTAACTTTTAAGACAAAAAATTGCTTAAATGAAAGTTTCTGTTCACAAATAAATAAAAAAATACATAATAAGCTTGAATTATTTAAAAGTAAATTTAAAGTAAATTATATATTTTTTCAAAAACAAAAAAGATAAAAATAAACTATTTTTATTCTAACAAAAACCTACTTTTACAATAATACACCAGTTTATTTGTATATATAAAAGAAAAAATATGTTTGGCAAACAATAATTTTCAAGATTGAAGTATTAAAGGTTAAAAGATTAGTTAAAATATTATTTTGGAAATATTTCTGAAAACATTTTAAACAATAAAGCTATTTTTTTACCTCCAAACTGCAGCACAAAGATAAGAGTTAATTCCAGTAATTGAGCCATTCTTTCTTTGTCGATCTTAACATTTGTCATTATATTTAAAGGTTGATCACTGGTTTCGCAAAAAGGAAGTCAACATTTTTCCTCCGAAGTGTCGTAAAAGGAAATAATATATTTGTTCATTTCCTGTACTCAGTACATGCTTCATAAACTGATGAACTTTATCTGATGTTTGTCAAAAAACTGTCTGTTTTTTTTGGCAACAAGCTTTTTTTT
>NC_050535.1:11797391-11812868 GCF_002922805.2 Oryzias melastigma
TGTCTCATGTCAAAGCAGCAATTGACATGACTGTAATTGCATAAGCAAGTCAGTCATCTTTTATTCCTGTAAAAAGGAGCTGCCTAGTTTTATTCTCTTTTTTTGAACAATACTTTTTTTTTTTTAAACCTGGCTGTTGAGAAAATAAAAATAGATTTATTCAAAATTATCATTTAAATGTGTTAATCAATATTATCAAACCAAAAATAGAAATGCTATGGTATTTGATGTATGTGAGTAAACCTACATGTAAACTCGAAGGGTTACAGCATTACCTCAGTCTGTAGATGCAAATGTGCCTCTGTTACTGGTGTTCTGCAAGTAAAACTCTAAAAGTTGAGTTTTTGACTCATAAGTCTTATTGGAATCCATTCTCTGTGTCTTGAAACTGGGTAACAACATTTATTTACTGTTTATTTTCAGAAAGATTTCTCACATTGTCTATGGTTAAACAGGTAAAATATTTTGTTTATTTCATGGGAATTGATAGACTCAGTTGAAATGTGTTACTCTTCCAAATTCTCCTTTAGATAAACATCTGTTGTAGATTTGCAGGATAAACACTTTTTTAAAACATTAAATCCAGTTTTTAGATTAGACGCTAAAGTAAAGATTTGTTGAAATTTGTCTTCCCTATAACAATTTTGTCATAGAAATCCTGAATGTAGTTTTCCAGGCAGATGATGTGTTCTTTTGTTCTCATATTTTTGTTTTTTGGTGACTTTTTTTTTTTTTTTACCTTTGTGCTATCTTATGAGGTCCAGAGGATCCCAGCCTTACATTGACGTGTTATCCATCCCATGATAAAGAACTTTATGCCTGCTACTGACACCAGTAAAAAAAAATAAACAAAAAAAAAAAGTTCAGCGCACTGTCTGTCTTGTTTGGTCCAGATGACCCCATTCCTACCGTCAACATACCTTGGATAGCACAAGGGTTTCAAAAAATCTGGTGTTAATGGAACCCGATAAACATTTGTTCAACAAATTGATTCACTCCACTTGTCTTGCTGGATGTTATGATGCTACAGAATCACCACCCCAAGAACTTTAGGTAATTTCTTGTGCTGCCACCTGCTGCCTTGGAAAGGAATTTCCCATATTTTTTTTATTTTTATTTCTGTAACCAAACACCAGCCACTGAAAAATGTATATCCAGATATCTATATTGCTCCAGCTCTGTTTTCTCTAAAACAATCTCCAATAAAACGACAAATTCAAAATTTCCCAGGTTTGTGCCGACTGAGCAGGTTGCTATAGAAACCTTGCAAGGAGAGTGAGTTCTGAGCAAATGAGCTGAAATCATTAGATGTTTAAGGTCAAGTGTTCCAGTAGGAGTTGACTATATTTTTTTCTTTTTAGGACCAACAACAGGATGGTCAAAATCCAATATTTGAATTAAAAGTAAAAAATAATTGCATTAAAAATAAAAAAAAGAAACTCCAACATACTGTAGCTGTAGTGTAAATGCTGTATGCTCTTCTTGAAAAGAAACATATATAAGACATATTGAACAGCAGTATCTAAAATATGTGTCATAGGTTAAATGACAAATGATGGAACAGGTTCCAGCAGCTCTACAAACCAGAAAATGATACAGCAGGATTAGAAAATGGATGGATGGATAGTAGAAACTTAAATATTTAATGTAACATGACAGAAACCCATAAAGAAACAAAAAGCTGAAAAGAAGAAGACCTGACCACGAAGAACTGAAAACCAGAGACACAGAGGATCAGTATTTGAAATAAAGACAGTTACGAATCATGAACAACCTGAAACCGGTGTGACCGCTGAAAACCAGATCAAAGTATGAAATCCTCACAAATGATAAAGGTTTTCCAGAGACCTTGATTAACAAGAGGATGTTGAAAAACTTTAACGTGTCATTGTGTTTGCTAAGATCTTAGTCTATTTCTAACCTTTCAAACAGATACATTATTAGTGCTGCAAAGTTCTAATGAAGTATTTACCCAAACACTAAACATTTGTTTATTGCATTCTGCCATTAAAGCTTTAATAATGTAAATGTTGGAAACAGTATTTTGAATGATAGCAAAGATTTATTGTGTTCTGTAAATAAGATAAATGCTATAAACAAGCGGATCACAAACACATTCTGCTTTGTTGGGTAATATGTGGAATAGTTTGATTTTTAAAAAAATACTTTACTGTTTTTAATTAATTAATTTTTGATTTAGAAAAAAGTTCCAACAAATACAGTTTCTTCACTGAATTTGATGTCAAAAGAGATTTAAAAAAACGAATCAAGAAATAATAAGAACAAAAAAATAAAAAATAGATAAAGTAACATATGTGTATTAATTCAATGAAAAGGTTAAAAGAAAGAAAGAAAAATAGTCATTTTGTTTTAATTAGAGGAGTTTCCCGCATCTCTTCTTCACATGACATCTTCATCATCATCATAGAAGGTTCCTCCTAGAAAAACGAGAAAAAGATCAAGCAATTTTTTCACAATTTCAAAAGTAAAAATCAAATCTTTCTGACTAACGTAAGTTCTTTACAGGAACTGGGAGAGACATGAAATATCAGATAATGGTGAAGAGTAAAAGAGTGAGTGTACTTGTTCTAGTTCTCTGCTCTTCATTCTCTTTGGTTCTCCTCCTGTACATGTAGATCAGAGCAGCAACCAAACCCAGAAACATCAACACCACCTTCACCACTGATCCAACCATGAGGATGAAGTTATGACCAGGAAGATCTGCAGATAAAAGATTTACCATAAGCTAAAATATATGTGTATGACAATGACTTTTAAAACTTTGTGGATAAAAATGATAAAAAACAGTTTTACCTGAAATATCTAGAACATAGACAGCATCAATCTTCACTTTGTTGTCCTCAATAAACTGGCAGGTGAATCTTTTGTTGTTTCCACTCTGATGTTTCACAGTCAGAACAGAAACACAGTTTGTTTGTCCTCTAAACTCAAACCAAACACCTTCACCAGTCAGATGAGATCCTCTCTCATCCCTCCAGATGATGCTGTTCTCTTTACAGGGAATTCTTTTATTGTATCTATTCAGTGAACACAGTAATGTGATATCTCCATATCCTCTTGGTTGAACTTCTTTAGAAGCTGAAGGAAAACAAAATAAACAAAAACAGAAAAGTTTCTCAATCTTGTGTCTTGACAGTGATACATTTACCTGATGTTCCAAATAAAGAGCAGATTTTACCGTTTTAGATTTTAGAAAATATTCAGATAAACTATTTTCATTTGTTTTAACAACATAAATACTCTTCATGAAGTCACAGAATTATTTAAAATATACTCACTGCTCAAAGTATTAAGATAGACATTGGTGTCAGAGTCGTGCTTCTCCCGACAGACATATAGACCAGCATCTTCCTCAGTGATGTTTCTGATCAGCAGAGAGCAGTTACTGCTCACACTCAGCCTGGAAGCTCCATATGGACTCTGGAGAACTGTTTTATTGTGTACTTTGAGTTTAAATGCTGCATTTGGATCTTTCTGGTACATCCAGGTAACATCAGAGCATGAGGAAGAGGAGGATTTAGCTCTACAAGGTAAAATGACGTCCTCTCCAACTCTGTGATAGAGACGTTCAGTTTGTCCACTGATGTCTGCAGGAGAGAAAAGAACAAACTCAGTCACTAATAAAATCACTAAATATATAAATTAAAAAATCTGCCAAGTTTTTACTCATGTTATTAAGGGGTATACATAATTAATTTTATTGAAAACTATTTCTTCCTAACTGACATCAAACTATTTTTCTAGATTTGATTTCCTCTTTAGTGATGATCTAACTAAAATTAAGTCTCGGCTCTAACCACTTAGTCATTTGAGTTTTTGACAATTTAAAGCCACAAGTTTACGTAAATAAAGATGAAGCACAAAAAGTTGGTGACTCTGCTTCTATTTTTGTTACATTAAACGGTTTAGTTAGAAAATATATGTCCTAAAGGAAGTCGCTTTTTTTTGTTTTATCTTTCTATAGAAACAGATCTTTAACTCAGATCAAGAACGTTTTTTTTTTCATCCTAAAATGGACATGAGTCAAAAAGTGCTTCTTACATTAGCACAAATTGCAGGTCTTTGTGATGTTTAAACTATCAAATATGGCTGACAGAGTAAAAAAACTAACAAAAAAGCAAATTAAAACATCATTTTAAGTTTAATCCATAAAGACTCAGACAATTTTTCATTGAAAATAAAATTAAGAGGACAAAATCGTAAACCAAGTTGATCACAGAAAACAGAAAACAGAAATGTTTCTGTTACAATGATGCCACAATGGGGTCGCAACATATAAACAAATCAACAACAACAACTCTCTACATCTCCCTTTAGTTAAATCAAAATAATCACCATTATGTCTAAACCAACTATTCAATCAAAAGACTCAAAGTCATGTCAATTTATTGTTTGTTAAATAAACATTAATATTAGAGTTTTGTTTTGATGCAGATTTTTTTTAATCTGTTTTTTCTGTGACTGAAATTACATTTATGTTAAACAAACTACAAAACTTTTTACTCTTCAAGGGAAAAAAAAAAATAACATGTACCTTTATTTCATTTTTTTTCTCTTCTTCTCTATGTTTTTTTATTTTATTTTATATTTGCCGTCAAAACACATTTACTTGTTAAATCCCTATTTGAATATATAGCAAAAACCCTAAAACAGACTTACCTGTAAGACTGTAGACGGCAGTCTTCTTGTTCCTAACAAACTGGCAGGTGAATCTTTTCTTTTCACTCTGGTGTTTCACAGTCACAACAGAAACACAATTTTTCTGCCTGACAGTCTCAAACTCAGCATTTTTACCAGACAGTTCAGTTCTGGCCTCATCCACCCAGACGATGCGGCCTCGACGACAAGCATCAGGTTCATCGTAACTCTTCAAAGAGCAAGTTAGGTTGACTCGTCCATTGACATCTGATGGAAATGAAGAGACTAAAACATAAAGAACATCTTAAGGTCATAAATTCCTGTGTTTTGAATTTAAAATTAACATTTAATTAACTTTTAAATGTAAAATGTTGTCAGTATTTACTAAGATCAATAAAACTGATGTAAAGTTTGTCATTTTTAATAAAATAGGAATTCTTAAACAGTTTGCTCGCCTCTTTAATCAGCAATAATGAGAGATCTTTACTGTTTATTGATTCAATTCAACCTATTTAATACATTAACATGCAAATGAATATCCTCCCATGAGTCGACTCTCACATCTCTCATAATAAACATGCTTTGTTAGCGTTTTGACAGTTTTCTAACAGAAATAATTAAATAAGTTATCATGTTAGTGTCTCTTCAGGGTTTGAGCTTTTTTTTTTTTTTTTTTTTTTTTTGGATCAGATCAGAAAATTGACATTCATGTAGTCACAGAATTATTCAAGTTAAAATACTCACCGCTCAAAATATTAAGATACCTCACAGTGTCCAAGTTGCTCAAATCCCCGCACCGACAGACATATTGGCCAACATCTTTATCAGTGATGTTTCTGATGGTCAGAGAGTAGTTACTGTTCACACTTAGTCTGGAAGCTCCAGCTGAACTCTGGACATCATTTTCATTAGTTAATATTTTGGAACGACTGAATACACGTCTGCCGTACAGCCATTTCATATCAGAGCATTGGTTTGAGCTCCTATCAACATCACAAGGTAACAGGACGTCCTCTCCAACTTCTTTGAAGAGATATTCAAATTTTTCACTGATTCCTGCAGGAAAAACAAGACGAAACAGAAATTTATAATCAGAATAATTTATTTAAATTTCATGTTTAAAGATACAGAGAAGAAATACACAGTCTGAACAACAATGTTTACTTTCCTCTAATATCTACCTCTTTCAGATACTTAGATGAAGCATTTACTTTCAATTCATAATTTAATTTGGATTAATTAAAATATTTGAACTCTTTTCAGGTTATTGTTTTTGCCTTAGAAAAGTGATTTTAGCTTAAGAAAGTCATTTAATTAAAACTTTATGACTTTTCTTCACCATCTGCACAGCTTCAACTGGCAGCAATCAAATAAGCATAACTGAGATAAGAGTAACTTTTAAGGCTGAATTTTGTATTAGCTTTATTTAAAAGTCTGTTTACAAAACTAATCAAGCCAAATTTCCTTTTCTTTAAAATTATTTATATATATATATATATATATATATATATATATTATTTTTGAAAAAAATAAAATATATTATTAAATTACCTTTATGTTACTAATAACTTACTTTCATAAAACACATTTGTATGCTTAAAAATCTTGTAATATACACAGTAGACACGCTATTTGTGAAAATCAAAAGTATTACAATTATTTTAAGACGTATTATTCAACTATTTGAATGACTATTTCAAATATTTTACCTCCAGACTGAAGCATGAAAATAATGATTAATTCCAGTCGTAGAGTCATTCTTACTTCGTTGGTCTCTTGCTAAAAATGTTCATGTCCTCTTTGAAGATGACTACATAGAAAATAAAGTCTTGGCTCCACCCACTTAATAACTTTAGTGTGAATACATTTGTGAGTGATGTAAATGAGACTGAACAGAAGACAAAAAATATTAAATTAAGTTAAGGAAGGTAAAAATGAAACAAAAGAATACATTTAATGTTGTTTTTAAAGTTAAAGATCAATAAAATCTCAATAGTTGATCAGTTTAGTGTCATAAAAAGAAGTCTATTTTTACTGTGAGAAGTGTCATAAAGAGGATATGATGTGTTTGTGTCTTTCCTGTACTCAGTATATGCTTCTTCAGCTGCTCTGTTATGAACTTTATCCACATTTCTTTTGTTTATAAACTGTAGGGTTTCTTTTTCTTCTATTTTTTGTAACAGACTGACTATTATTACATAACTTTCAATGCATGTTCAATAGACGTGTTCAATAAACGCTTTCAATGGATGCCCATTTTGTATGTAGAGCCTGAAAATGGTCCTAAAAATGTGCGCAGTGAAGCATAAATAGGGGAGTTTTTAATATTTAAGCCTAAAATGCGCATTCACATACTTAATTAGCAGTGATTGCTTGAACGATGTAGCCAATCGTCTCTTCGACCCTCTATGGGCCCAGACACTTGTATAAGTAAACTTCCCACCTAAGTCTGCTTGTACAGTGCTTTTAGACTAGATTGTACTTTTATTAAAAATACATAGTTTGGATAGATTCATTTTTAAATGTACAGTCAAATTAATCTACAAAAGTGAACGACTGCATGATTTTATCATACAGCTAAAAGATTTCTGACTTTACTGTCAAATCAACTTTGACACAGCTGGAAGCAACAAATAGTGAAGCAATTATGCAAGAATTTCTGGATGAACTCAAAGCTGTACTTTTTATATTACTGATTGACCGTCTTTGACCAATGTGTCAACCAGTTGAAGCAACAGACCAGCTTGTACTTTAAGAAAATAATCATAATCTTAATCATAACAACCTGTGCTTATCTCAGAAAAAAGTAAAAATTCAGATTTGTGTTTCTGACTAAGTTTTATGGTCAGATTGGGAAAAAAAAGCTGTTATCTGCTGTATGTGTAATGATTTACTGCTCTTACTGACGACCTTTCCCATACTCCACATTATCCTGGTGCTGCTTTATATGTCAGCAGCAGCCTCATCAGATCATAACATCTAGATCATCTAGAAGACGCCGTTTGATTTAAAACACAAAAACATGCAGATTTTAGATCTTTTACTCCAATCTTACACTTCGATTTCCCTGGTGGGATTTCTGGCCGTCTTGGTCATTTACTTCATTTCTAACTTCATCTTCAGTTCAGGGCAGCATGCAGAGGAGCCACCAGGACCCAGACCACTTCCTATTATTGGGAATTTGTTGCAGATTGACCTGAAAAGACCCTATAAAACATTCGAGGAGGTAAGATTTGGATTGTTCCAGAAAGAGTTAGATTTTGAGAAATGTTTGGATGAACATTTGTTTGCATTTATACCACATAGAGAGCTTTTTTAATTTACTGACAAATTGTTAGCATAGATCTATGCACCTTTTAGGATACATTTTTGCTCTAAGATTCTGTTATTTAATTGATGCTACTTACGTTTTTTTGTCTGTAAACCTTATTTTATACAGTTGTGCTCAAAAGTTTACATACCCTGGAATACATTTTGATTTCTTGGTAATTTGCTAGAGAAAATGAATGATAACACGAAAACCTTTTTTTCCTGCTCATAGTTAGAGGGTTAGTAATTTACTGTCAAAAATGTCTTTTGGCCATTTTAAAATAACAGAAGGCCACTAAATGATCCTGTTCAAAGCTTACTTATCCCAGTTTTTAAAACCTTTATTGCCTTCTTTTTCATTGTTAAGAGCTTGAAGTGTCTCGTGGTAGTTGTGGTTCTTTATTTTCTATATTGGTGAAGTAGTCCAGTCTTCTGTTGTAACCAATGACATATGGACTTCGTCCAGTGTTTTGGATCGTTACAATGTAGATATGCCCTATTAAGTTTTAACAGAAAAAAAAAGTGTGACATTTGGGGAAATTTATCATATAGGTAGTAATAGGTAGTTAGCATTTAGCTGTTGGAACTCTGCAACGCCTGCTCTGAGAGGGACAGGATGATGATATTGTAATGTTTTGTGGGGGTTCCCCGACAGGGAATGATCCTGTCAGTCAGAAGCCAGGAATCACAAGAGACGTTACTTAAAATATAATGTGCTTTATTAAAAACGCTAAAACAGCAACTCCTAAAACAGTGGGGGAGGGAAGCATGCAGAATAAATAGAGTCCCGTAAAAACCACAGTGACAAGTTCAACTTCACAGCAATAATAAAACACCCTCTAGCTGAGGCACTACAAACTGCATGCAAACACCCAGACCTAAAAGGGGAACTAAAATCCCTGCGGGCCAACCCTCCCCATAAAATGATCAGATGCACTAAAACAACAGGAGTCTTTAAAATAGGCGTGTGGGAGGAAGTGTTACTTAGCTCGCCAGCTGGCGGGACCCCTCCCCCGGGGGTCTGAGCTTCAGCGCCGTCCGGCTTCCCGGGGTATGACTGCTCCGGGCGGCGGAGATGATCAGCAGCGTCTGGGCTGCAATGTCACGTGGTGGCAGACGGATGAGGTCGGAGCACCGGCAACCAGCTCACTCCTAGTCCCGGCCCTGCTCTTTCTAAAGAAGGCGTCCAGCCTCCCCTCCTCGCGCTGGAACAGCTCCTCCTCGCTACCTGTCTTCACCGCCGGCAGCCCTAAACAGCAGCGAGCGGCACCCTCCCCGCAAGGTTGAGTGGCTGGCAGCTCTGGCAGAATGCTCTCGCGAAGATCCTCACTGCTCCCCTTTTAATCAGTTCATCATCAGGTGAAAATGATCATCACCTGTGCTGGCTGTTGCGTCATCCACACAGTGACGCTGCAGGTTCTTGTCACAATATGTTCAGAGTATACCCCAGCTTTACCTAACTCACGCCTCGGTTGGCTCCTGCAGACCGGTGACCCCAAAATGTATTCATCCTTTAACATCAGAGACGTCGGCGGTGACACTGAAATAACACGCTCTTTGACACACTAACTCTTCAACCATTTTTGCAATTAAAGGGAATTAGCCAATTCTCACGTATAGATTACTGGCTATGCATATCAGTGTTGTGATTATGTGCAACGCATTACTAATGTAGAGTGTTGCATAATAGCGCAAAGCCGTTTTCCAAAAGCTGTGACAGAACAAGCTGATTTACTTTGACCGCAAAAACAGTTAAAAAGTAATTCAGAGTGTGAACACTGGAACTGTGGTTTAGGTATAAAGGGGTTTTGCAGCTTTTAAGGATGGATGGATGTTCTATTTCCTACTCTTTGACAATCTTGTGTTTGTGTAACTCGTTTAAAACGAGGCTAGACGCACTGACATGAGCAGAAAAGGTTCGTTTCAAGGAGCCAAAGGTGCGTGAATGAAACACAAAGACTGATAAAGATTTCAATCGATTGTATTGAAGGAAAAAAATAAAAAAATAAGTCAAATACAAAATAGGGACAAAGGCTGAGGAGGAAGATTGTGGGGTATGAAGGTGGTTTGAAGTGTCCAAGTTCATGAATCTTGAGAATTTCACTGCAATGAGTGTGGTGATAATCCGTTGGGCTCTATTGCAGATTGATGAGATGTTTATAGTCCAGCTTGATTCAGGTTGAGTAGCTCGCCATCGATTTGGGACATCAGAAGAATACACACAACAAAAAAAACCTGATCAAGGATGAGTTAGAAAATGTCAAAATGAGAATCACGACGAAGACAGTTTAACCACAGTGAAGGCAATAATTAAACAACTAAATCAAGGATTAGTTAACTTACAAAGTTACGTTTGTAGGAAGAAAAAGTGTAACTATTCAGTCCAAACTTCTTAAAATATGATTATATTTGATTCAAGGGTTTCATTTCAAAACATAGTGCACTTTCATTCCATTTAAATGTTTTTTTTCCCCCCAGGAACACTTAAAAAACAGTTATTCAAGGAATCTAATTTCAAATAGAGTGTTTTTTTCCCCTTTTTTTCATCAAATGTATGAAACTTGTCTGAAACAAAATGGAAAATTGAACAAATTAGAAGGAAAAATCTCAGCCATGAATTTAAACAAAATCAAAGGAAGTGAAATGTTTGGATAAACCATGTGAGGTTAGCATTTAGCCTGGAGTGATTGTGTTTTTGATTGTGTTGTCAAGAAAAACAGTAACCTAATCGCGATCGCAACACTCACCGATGAGGTGATCATGTCAGGGATTGTGGTGGAGGACCCAAATGCAGGAGACCAGACTTGGTGGCAGAAACAAACATTTACTAAATCAACTTAAACTTGAACTTGAACAAACCAGTGCCATGACAGAACGTAAATGAGCAGATGACCTGACAATGAGAAACTGAAAACCAGACACTTAAATACACTGATGTTGATTAACTAAATGAAGACAGCTGTGGATGGTTAACCTGAATGTGGTGAGACTGACAGGGGAAACAGAACATGACAAAACCGAAGCACTGAGTCATGCCAGATCAATGGGTATCTAAGGAGATGGTTTGCCAGTTATCAAGTTGTGGTCAAATGCTAGCTGCTGCAGCTGCAGCTGAAAGCAGGCAGCAGCTGCAGCTGAAAGCTGAAAGCTGAAAGCAGGCAGCTGAAAGCTGAAAGCAGGCAGCAGGAAGCAGGAAGTTCATCCATCAACTTGGAGCTTAAATAGTGTTTGGGACCCTCCACAATAAAAGCATGGCCAGGTGTTTCAGCTTGCCTTGATGGTACTGGGTTACATTTGCCTCTATACTATTTTTCCGGTTTTTGCTTTCAGGTCATTTAGCCTCATTGGTCATTTTTCTTGTGTGTGTGTGTGGGGGGGGGGGTGTGTGTGTGTGTGTGCCCCATATAACTCGTGTTTCTAGTTCTCCAGGACATATGGACCTGTGTTCACCGTGTTCTTGGGAGGCCAAAAAGTTGTTGTCCTGGCAGGCTACAAGACGGTAAAAAATGCACTTATCAACCGTGATGAAGAGTTTGGAGAAAGATCCATACCTCATATATTCCATGAATTAAGCAAAGGACATGGTAAGGATGAGAAAAAAGCCAAAACTTCCCCTGCAATTTTCGTTCTTTCTTTCTTTTTTTAATTTCTATTTTTTCGCAGTCCCTCCATGCTCTATTTCTGTTTCATCTTAGGGGTTTTGTGGACAAACGGGGACACCTGGAGAGAAATGCGACGTTTTGCCTTAACCAACATGCGAGACTTTGGCATGGGCAAGAAAGCGTGTGAAGACAAAATTACTGAGGAGTGTCAGTATCTTCTAGAAGTTTTAAAAAAATTCAAAGGTACCAATCCTTTGTAACTGAACCCATTGACTGTGTTTGAGTGAGTGTGATATCACCCAAAGAAAATGACTTGGTTCCATCTCCAACAAAATTAAGTCAATTCAGTGGCCATTTTGTCACGATACGGATGGCGCCATGTTGAAGCCAGATGATGTCAGTAATCAGTCATCAGTCTGTCAAACATTTTAAATGTTGGATACAGGGACCAGCACACACCTCATGGTTTTACTAATGCAACTGATCAGCCAGTTTATAAATGGAATAACCTGCAATAAAGAAGAAATATCAAGAAAAAAATGGAATTAGCTAGAATGTGTAGTAGCAGAGCAAGAATGGTTGCTCTGACAAATATATGATCTAAGTATTAACTCTTTATTTATCAATGGAGGTTAATTTTGGGGTTTCTTGGAGCTAGTGGGTACTTCCTGTTTGGAATTTGAGTGGGAAAGGTCACTCAGTCAAGTTCTCGTATATAGTCAATGAATGCAGGAGATTTAATCAATGTGTTAACTACATTTCCCATCATTTTTCGCCCACAGGAAACGCTTTTGACACAACTAAACCAGTGAACTATGCAGTGTCTAACATCATATGCTCAATGGTGTACGGCAGCAGGTTTGAATATGACGATCCAAAATTCACAACAATGGTGGATCAAACAAACAGAACCATTCAACTCATTGGATCTTCCACCCTCCAGGTATTATGGTTTTTAGAACAAACTTCTGTTAAATTAACACAGAAATGATCTCAACTGAACTGTCAGTGATATCTGTGACATTTCAAAGGCTTACAACATGGTGCCGTGGCTCTTCAAGTGGGTTGGAAGCCGAAGGGTAGTCCATGAGTATTCAGATGCCATCAAGAAACAGAACAGAAGCATTTTCCGTCATTTGAAAGAGACCCTGAACCCTCAGATGAGCCGAGGATTTGTGGATGCATTTTTCGTCAAAAGGCAAACCCTAGAGGTCAGAGTTTTAGCATTTAACGTTTTACAACACTCCACTGCTGCAGGAATAAAGACAGCTGTATGTTTGTGTACAGGACTCTGGGATCACTAACAGCTCCTTCAACGATGAAAACCTTTTGATTACAGTCCTCAATCTGTTTGCTGCTGGTACTGAAACAACATCAGCAACACTGAGGTTTTGTCTTCTGCTTATGGCTAAGTACCCAAAAATACAAGGTGAGCTGACGAAGTTTGCCATGACTCAAATACAATGTTTTTCAACTACAAATCACCATTATAGGGGTGTGTAATGAAAGTTATTTTGCAGACCAGGTCCGGGATGAGCTGAGAAGGGTCATTGGCGATCGTCCGATTCAAGTTACAGACAGGAAGAATCTGCCTTTTATCGACGCTGTTATTCACGAGACCCAGAGAGTGGCCAGCATCCTCCCCACTGCTCTTCCTCATAAAACCTCCAAGGACATCCATTTTCAAGGCTACTTTATTAAGAAGGTCGGACCTAAAGAACAGAACAATGTGATAAAGCAAACTGATGTCATGAAAAAACATTGTGGTAGTTCTGAGTTGACTTTGAAATCTGGAGAGTCCAGTAAACTTCATTTCAGGGTAGGGGATGCCAATCAAGTGGTTTGTTCTTGCTCTCAGCATGAAAGCTTTGGTTCAAATTCCAACTGGGACCCTTATGGGAGTTGTGGGATGTTCCATCTGTCTGTACGTTTGACAGTCTGTCTGTATGTTGGTCAGAGCTGCCATCAGTGTATGAATATGTGTGTAAATGGGTGAATGGGACTGTGACTGTGAAGTCACCCTTCTATGAAGGTAGTAAAGCACTATACAAGTATACACCATCAACCTTTTACCATGTGAGTGTGTGTGTAAATACTGTAAGTGACCTAGAAACAGACTGGTGACCTGTTCAGGGTGTATCCCATTGTCTTACAACAGTAGCTGGGTTTGTTCCAGGAGTCCTATGACCCCAAAAGGGATGAAAGGATGGACCAAATGAAGCAAATTGCAACAATATGTTACATCAAAATGGTTTGGTCATTTTCTGTATTGTGTTTACTTTAGGGAACAACTGTGTTTCCACTTCTAACTTCTGTCCTCCATGATCCCAATGAGTGGGAGAAGCCAGATACCTTTTATCCGAAGCACTTCCTGGACAAAGATGGGAAGTTTGTAAAGCGGGATGCCTTTATTCCATTTTCTGCAGGTTTGGTTGAACTCATTTGTCACCATTGAGCTCCATTATTAAGGGAAAAAAACATGTATTGTTTTCTTTCATTCTTCCAGGTCGTAGGATTTGTCTTGGAGAAAGTCTGGCCAGGATGGAGGTCTTCATGTTCTTCACCACCCTCCTGCAGCATTTCCGTTTCACTCCGCCACCTGGAGTTTCAGAAGAGGAACTGTGTCTGACTCCATGTGGAGGCATAACTCTCAGCCCTTTGCCTCATAAACTCTGTGCTGTTTCATGCTCAGAATAGGAAGCATCACAATTACAAATCCATTTTTAATGGTCTCAGTTTAAGAAATTAGAAAATTACTTTGTTGAGCGGCTTTAGATTTAAAGTGCTTCCTAGCCATACTGTAGATCACCTTTTGCTGTCTGTTGTTATTTTTGCAACAAATAAAGATTACAATTTAGTGGATTTCATCTATTGGCGTTATTTTTTGAACGTAACTGTTATGGTCAACAAGAGACCATTGCATTTTTTTTTAAAAACTGCATTCCCAACAAATTGGACTGTTGCATCACAGCAATAGTCCAAAGGTTTTTTTTTTTTTTTTATGAATTTGGCAATATGCAGAACCTTTGGCTTGTCTCATGCTTTCAAAGAGTAATTTTGGTCAATTCACTGCCTGTTCTCCCCTATTCTAAGTTTCCTTCTTCTAGGATATGGCTTTTTTGTGTCCAAAAGCCCTGAACAATGTTTTGAAACCCTTTTTTGTAACCCCGTTTTTTAACAGACTAATACACTTTTTAGATCACGGGACAATTGCTGATTTTAAAAATTTTGTCCATGTTCTCAGACTAAAGTAGTGTATACTTGTTTTGATGTAGACATTGTCAAATCTCAATCTGAAAAAAAACTGCCTTCTATTTCTCTAATAGTCTGACTGATGGATGTTAGTTTATTTAGTCATGTAGTTGATTTTACTCACCGCCAATCGGTACACACACAGCACATCTATGTATTTATTCTATATGTTTTATGATACTTAAATATAAAATTGGGGTTGATGGTCAGATCAATTTCAGTTTAACATACACAGCAGTGAGAATAGTGACATTTTAAGAATCCTGAGAGAAAAATTTTAGTGTCTTTTTATGTCAGCCATCACAAGAGGCACTTCCATAAATAGATTTGCAAATAGACTGTATAAATAAACAGGCAGACGGCTGGTTCCATGTGAAGTGGGTTTATTTGCACAGACAGGATGACAAACACAGCTAAAAGTCCACAGAGCTAAAGTAGGGTCATTCAAGCAGAGGTCAGGCACTGGTGTAACAATATTAGAGAGCAGGATAGAGTAGTAGTAGTATTATCTTTGATAATAAAATCTCAAATATTAGACAGAAGCTAAATGTGGTTATTCCTACTATAGACCCAAAGCAGGCAGAAGTCGTAGAAATAAAGGCATCCATAGAAACGTCTGTAACATTAGACTGCTTTACTGCTGTGGACCAAGCAG
>NC_050535.1:11814285-11852422 GCF_002922805.2 Oryzias melastigma
TATTTAGTTCTCCATGCTTTTGTGGTGCAGTTCCATTCACATGTTGTTCTTTCCCACTCTCCTCTGGGGAGCGGGAGAGATTTCAGATCCCTGGTGGATTGCCCACACTCCCACTCTTGGCCGTGGACCACGCCCCCGACACCATCCTGCATCTCTGAGTGAGAGTGATTCCTGCTGGGTCGTCTGTCCTCCTGGTTGTGGACTGCACTTCAGCTTCATCTTGACTATGGACTTCATCATCACTTGTCCCTCAGTTTTATCTGAATGAACTCTTAGATAAGTAGTTGTAGAAGCTAACTTTTCTTTAACCGTTCTGGTATCGCCTGTCCGTCCTGGGATAGGATCTCTCCTTCATGTGGGAATCCCTAAGGTTTCTTCTTTTTTCCTGACTCAGGTTTTTTTAGGAGTTTTTCCTTACCGGGAGGGAGGGTCTAAGGGCAGGGATAACCAGTTTATTTAGTCTGTTTAGTTTTAAACTATTTTTTTATATTTTAAGCCCAATGAGGCAAATCTCTTTGTGATTTTGGGCTATATAAATAAAATTGAATTTAATAGTTGTAGTTAAGGCGTGGGTTGGAGCAGGCAACCGACAGACAGTTGGATGAGAATCAGAATAAGGTTCATGAAAAGACAGGCCAGGAGACAACACTCACTAATGCAAGCAAAGAGGCACAAACAATACTTCCCACTGAGAGAGAGCGGTGGACTGCTTAAGACGTCTGGGAGATGTAGACGTCAACGGGAATGACTCCCATCAGGGACCAGAGAGGGTGACTCCTAACATTTGGAACCCAGCATAATCCCAAAAGTAAAATATTGGGGCTCAACATATTAATGCGGTAAAGTCCCACTCTGATCATTTTTTGATTTATTGTAAAAGTGTCCCCAGTGGTCGTTTCTGCATAGTGACAGTAGTTTATTTAAAATTTGGCTCTGAGTTGTGAGAGGGAGTGTTTGCCCAGAGCAACCCCACCCCCCTTCCCATCATCTATCTATTTATATGATCCCTTGCTACCTTCTTACAACAACCCAACTTTGCATTACTGGTAACTTGGTCCAACTGTAGACTTTTGAGCCAGATTCCAGCTCAAACAGGGAAAACAAAGACATACAGGACATAGATCTAGTAGTCTACAAGTTGATGCATCAGAATGTAGTGGAGCAGAGTGTTTGTGGCCTACCAACTCCAGTTTCTACATTATAAGCTTTTTCAAATGTCTTCTTTTGTCTGCTCTTGATACACACAGATTTGTATAAAGAAATACCCAAAAACTGCCATTTAAAGATTTATTTTCTTTATATATTTCCATTACATAGACATGTACTGTTCTGATTTCTGAAGAACAATTTCAAAACCTGCTTTTGCCTTGTGGCAGTAAATTACATCACAAAACAATGTCATTTCTAAACATGGAAAGAATAGTCGAAATAAGGAAGCATATAGGTTGTTGTAAACAAGCTGAGAAGGTTTTATTACTTCATAATTTAGCTTAGTCAAGCGTTTGATGGGAAAAAAACTAATGACTCATAAACTCATTGACTAGTTTAGTTTCAGAACACCAATATAAAGACATGAGGAGGAACAGAATGGAGCAGCAAACAGTTGAACAAATAGAAAATAAAATAGCAGGTAAGCTATTCACACACTATTCATTTAACACAGTACATTTTTGGATCTTTATCATTTTATATAGTAAATGGTATACATGAGTGACTGGTCCTCTTTTCTATTAGCTGTAAAAAAAAGGTGTTTAAAGTAAACAGCTGTGAAGACCTTGGATATCAAAGTCTGCTTCTGTTACTTCATTTTAATTGAAGAATAGGTCACCTCACATTCTTTGGAATTTATCTGGAATACAAAGTAAAACAAATGAAGGTCAATGTGTATAAAATAAAATGAAAACATGATATTTATTCTTTCCAGTGGTTGTCCTTGTGAAGAGTCTCAAAAATAGCAGGTGTTTTGAAATAGTCACTATGGAGTGAAACAATGAGTCGCTAACATTGAACTTTTCAAAATATTCTAATTTTCTGATATACCAAGCATAATGAAATATACAGGTACTTAATGATCGTGAGGGAAATATGTGACTGATTAATTCATTTCAGACATACTATAGTGAAACAATGACTTTCTGTCTTGTAGTCTTTTACGCCTGGGAATGGAAGTGTCTTCTCATGAGGAAAAGGAAGTTGACCTTGAGAACCCTGTTGCCTTACGCTGGGAATTTGTAATGCAACATTTTATTGTATCAGTCCATAAAGGGTTGTTCCTCTTTTACATGGCCGAGTTTCACAATCTATGAAACTTCTCTGCTCGCCTGACTGGCAAGAATTCTTTATTTTATTACTGATTATTAAAAGATTGTGTCGAACTAAGAATCGTTGGACTTCAATATTTTTTCCACCACATGATTTTGTTTGATAATTTTCACTTTTTGAACAATAGCAAAAATATTGAACTTTTGGATCATATTCTAATCCTCTGAGACATACTTGTAAAAACAATACCTTTCTTTTTTAAGGAGTTTTTATTACTTTGTGCATTGTCTTTAATTCAGATATCCTTTTATTTAATATCATCTAGTTTTTAACTAAAAGTGTCACTAAAAAATTAAACTTTGGATTTAGTTTCTGGTAATCATCATTTTTAAAGACAGAGTATGTCTAAGTTATTATATATTTTTTCAAGTTCAGATTCATGTGAACCAACTCAGCACTTCTGCCAACATCAGGATCACATCAGACAAAGTGACGTACCGTAATCTTGGAGGAAGACTTTGATTTGGAATGGATAACTGTGGCATACGCCAGGTCACTCTCAGTCTGCAGGTCAATCTCTGGTTCTCTCTGATCACAAACACGACGGTAAAAACTTTGCTTTTTGAAAAAAGTATGAATAAAACTCTGTAGCTTCACATGCATGTTTAATACGTTAGTTAAATGTAGATGTTTTTCAAATGTCTAATGTGAAATCAGTTTTACTGTAACTCTCATTTGTCTGAAGAGTGAGACGCTGCAAATAGTATTTCAAAATAAAGCTGACTTAGCCCATCACATCTGTTGGCAGTCCAGCACATTCTCATTACCAAGTCTTCACATAAGGACTCCTCCGCGTCAGAAATTGACATTTTCGTGTCCCTAGCTCGTTGTTTTTGACTTGTTGGCCGTTCCGATTAAATCACAGACCCTCTCGGCTGCGACTCAGAACTGGTCCAGTACTCGGATGCAGGAGGGCACCAGTACCCTATCCCAGTATCGGTACCCTAACCCGGTATCGTTTGCGTCCAGTACCATGTCCGGGTCCGGTTCGCGTCAGGTACCATATCTGGTATTGGGTCGGGTCTAGTCCCGCAACTGGTATTGGATGTGGATACCAGTACCAGTTGCGTCCTGAGGACCGATTCACATCCCGTACCGCGTCCTGAGAGTTGCAGACCCTTGATTTTATAAACAGCTAACACATCAAAAAATGACGAAAACATAAAAAAGTGACGCAGCAGGTTCCTCAAACGTCAATATGTGACGACTTGGGAATGAGAATGTGTTGAGCAGTCAAGTTACATAGTAAGAAACAGTTAGTCTACCATTCATCAAATTACACTCTGACAACCAATTTAGTGTTTTTAAGGAGTTAAATTTTCTTTGCCGAAAAAAAACAATTTTTTCTGAAGTTACTCACAATGTGTGGAGTCGGCTTTTGAAAGTCTGAAATGAGAAAAAATAGATTTGACATTGAAAATAATTTTTCTGTTATCAATACCAAGAAAATGTGTTGTAACTTTCTGAAAATGAAAGCCACAAGAGATTTAAATCTATTGCAAATCAAATTCAGTTTGGGTTTCAAAGGAAAGAAGAACTTCGCACTTGGTGGTTAAATGTTGCAAAGATTTCTCTACAAATCAACTGTTTTCAGAGTTCTGCTTTCTTCAACAGAAACTCATCACATTCTTTGCTGGTGAAATTAAAGTATACCTGTTTCTCCATCCTGATCTCTGGTGATTTTGGCTCTCTTGGTTCTGCAGAGAAGAACAGTAACGACGACCAGCAGCACCAACACCACACCGACCACGGCTCCAATGATGATGGGAGTGTTACTCTGAGGAGATTCTGAAACCAAATAATAATATTTAAGTTTTCATTAATAATAGTAGAATATTGGCTGATGGATACCACTGGAAGATAGATATTTTTAGGGGTAAGGTTACTATTAATTAGCTACTTTGGGAGAAAGAACACATTTTTATTAACATAATATACTATAGTGGTTGAAAAAAATGCAACAAATGCCCTGGAAGAACAAAGACTACATTATCTTTAGTGTTGTAGCTCAGAGATTTTCTGACTTTTCATAATATGTTAAATCTAAAATTCTCATTTATCAATAAAAATTGTTTTACCTGATAAGTCTAGACTGTAGACAGCATCTATCTTCACTCTGTTGTCTTCAATAAACTTGCAGGTGAATCTTTTGTTGTTTCCACTCTGATGTTTCACAGTCAGAACAGAAACACAGTTTGTTTGTCCTCTAAACTCAAACCAAACACCTTCACCAGTCAGATGAGATCCTCTCTCATCCCTCCAGATGATGCTGTTCTCTTTACAGGGAATTCTTTTATCATATCTATTCAGTGAACACTGTAATGTGATGTCTCCATTTCCTCTGGGATTGACTTCTCTTGAATCTTTAGAAACTAAAGGAAACAAAGAAACAAAAAAAATGAAACAGAAAAGTTTCTCTCTTAGATATTTCCACAAGAAAAGCTGTTTTATGTCAACACTGTCATCAAGGTTGCTGTTTTTCTTTTTTTGTTTTCTTTTTTCAGATTAGAAAAATTCAAGTCCCAATACTCACTGCTCAAAACATTAAGAAACACAGAAGCATCATGGCCGTTCCAGTTCCCGAGGCTGCAGTTATATTGACCAGCGTCTTCATCAGTGATGTTTCTGATGATTAGAGAGCAGTCACTGCTCATTTTCAGCCTGGAAGCTCGAGCTGAACCCTGATCAACCTTTCCTTTGAATAGTTCTTCTATAGATGCTCCCCTTGAATCTTTCGGGTACAGCCAGTTAACAATGGAACATGAGGAAGAAGAGGAGGATTTAACTCTACAAGGTAACACAACGTCATCTCCAACTCTTTCATAGAGACGTTCGGTTTTTTCACTGATTCCTGCAGGAGAGAAAAGAACAAACTGAGAAAAGTGAAACCTTTCACACAACAGAGACTAACAAATCACTGAAGAAATAAAATTAAACAGATCCCTCTGTAAAAATATATATATGCTTCGTAATCTCTTCCATATTTCACTTCATTATGTCTTTGAGGAACTCTTACTAAATACAAATATGTTACAGTTGAAGTAAGATATTACTCAGTGTTTAGATTCATGACTGACATTAGTGAAAAATCCTTTAACATTTCAAATTTTGGTCTAATTCATTCTTAAAATCAGAAACCCTGGAGTGACGGCTGTACGACCTAAAAACGAGAGATGACCTTGAGCTTAAGAACATCTTCAATAACAAATCCAAAACTTAAAAAAAAAACAAACAAAAAAAAAAAACTCAAAAAGTTCCAAATTCCGATCAATAAACAGAATCAACCGTAATAATGGGGAATGTAAATCAAATACACTTAACATAACTAACTCAAAGCATGTCTTTAGATAAACAAATAAAACAAAAAATGGAACATTAGCAACTCAGGTCATTGATATTCCATTTTACAGTTTAAAAATATATATATATTGATCATTGACAAACATTTTGTGACAAAACGAAACAAATCAATGCTATTTAAGTCATAATTAATGTTAAGGAATTCAAAATGTTTAAACACAAAAAATGTATCTTTACTTTCAAAGTAAAGCATAAAAATGATCATTAATTCTAATTTTGGAGTCATTCTGTCTTTTTGAGTTGATGATCTTTTTAATTTCCTCTTTAATGATGACCTAATAAAAACACTCTTGGCTCCACCCACTCAGTGATTTGCGTGACAGATGTTTTAAAGTTAATCATTGACAGTAAAAGAGAAGATTAAACTGAAATTGATGACGACTTTGCTTCTATTTTTGTTAGATTTACAGTAGAAAAAAAAAGGTTGTTGCTTTAAGGAGCTTTAGAATTTTAATAATTATCTTATCGTTAGTTCTGTCATAACAAAGCAGTTTCCTGTTATCAAATGTCTTCTTCCTGTTTCCTTCATGGTTCTTAAGCTGCTCTTCTAAGATGT
Organism: Oryzias melastigma; assembly: GCF_002922805.2. Lineage (NCBI taxonomy): Eukaryota > Metazoa > Chordata > Actinopteri > Beloniformes > Adrianichthyidae > Oryzias > Oryzias melastigma. The sequence continues at coordinate 11,820,524 of NC_050535.1, forward strand.
TGACCAACCGGATGATGTCATTTCTGTGTTTCAGAAACTGTTTTAGCGTCACTTTCTTCTAAAAACCAGATGATTTTTGGTGGCAAATTAGAAGTTTCACATCTTACTTTTAGGAGTCGACCTTTATGGTTGATCGCAGGAAAAGTAATTGCTGCCAGTGCCGCTGTTTTGTGTCTTTGAACAGGATATTTGTAAATTTGCTACTTTTTTCTCTTACCAAAGTAATGTTGAAAAAACACACAAGAAAAAAGTATGATTACGGTACTTTACAGTCACAGTATACCATTCACGCACTGATGGCTGCCAAACACTTCCAGAGGCAAGGTTGGGTTCAGTGTCTTGCCTAAGGATACTTCAACACATGGTCACCCTTGTTGGTGCGGAAGTTAGCCTCCCTCTTATTTCTGTCAGCCCTTTGTTTGCACTTCCTCCTGCTTGCTTACAGCCCCTCACAACCCCATGCTAACATTAGCATGGGGTTGTGAGGGATATATCGCTAGAGATGGCGTACTAGCTTGTTACGTACGCAAAGTTGGACGCCATATTGGAATAGTATAGATGGCTGATTATTGCAGTGGTACAATTGCATGAAAAGAGATGGAAAAAAATGTGACATCACAAATTAATTATTAGTGTCAGCTAATAAAGGAGAACTTTTAGGAAACATTTTAGCGAGATCTGAGTGAGTTTACTCTCAATAGTGAATGTTTAGGCTGATCCATTCAAAGTCAATGGCAGCTTTAGTCTTTGCTCTATTTCCACATTTTCTGACAGGACCACATATATATATATTTTTTTTTGCAATGGAGAATGCTCACTGAAGACCAGGATTTTCCTCAGTAGCAGTGAGCGAAGAAGGAAGAGCTGAATCACTGAAAATGTCTTACCTGTAAGAACAAAGACAGCATTTGTCTTTACGTTGCCATTCTTAACAAACTGGCAGGTGATTTTTTTGGTGTTTCCACTCTGACGTTTGACGGTGAGAACAGAAACACAGTTTGTTTGTCCTCTAGACTCAACATCTTCACCAGACAGCTGAGATCCTCTCTCATTCACCCAGATGATGCTGTTCTGCTTACAGACACCCGGGTCATCATAACTCCTTAAAGAGCAAGTTAGGTTGACTCTTTCATAAACATCTGACGGAGATGAAGAAACTAAAGAAAAAAAACAACAAATAGAATATTATCTTAAGTTGATATTGTTTTAAGTTCTTTATTTGACATAAATACATGACATAAATGTGACACATTTCTATTATTGACTAAGATCAATCAAACTGACCTGAAGTTTGTCATGTTAAAACTCAAACACTCATAAATCAGCGATAATGACAAAAGTTGCTTTTTACTTTTTATTGAATCGGCAATTCAACCAACTTACTGTTTAAAATATGTAAATGCTTAAGAGTATCTTTTCCCCCGACGCGCTGGACGTATCGACCAGCGTCTTCATCATTGATGTTTCTGATTAAGAGAGAGCAGTTACTGCTCACACTCAGCCTGGAAGCTCGAGCCGAAGGTTTTTTTATCTGGTTTCCTCTGTTCAATTGCTCTGTAAAATTGCTTTTCGGACGGTTATACAGCCACATAACATCAGAGCATTGATTAGATGATCCATCAACATTAAAAGGTAAAAGGACGTCCTCTCCAACTCTATTATAGAGATGCTCAATTTGTGCACTGGTTCCTGCAGGAGACATGAAAAGAAAGAAAATTACAACAGATCCTTAAAGAAAACATCAGATTTAAAAATAGAGAAATAAAGAGTGCACACGTTTACTTTCCTCTATTATGTACCTTGTTCAGATCTTTGACATGTTCTAGATACAATTGTGAATGAAGCATTTCCACTCCTGAGATTCTCTTCTGGTTTGTGATTTAAGTTTGTTGTGTTGGAATGCTTTTTTAAGCTAAGGTGTGAAACTACAAACAAACTTCTAGATTATTTTGTTTTTTATGCATTAAAGAAACAAATACCATCTACAACCATTTAGCCAGTTTTAAGCATTACTGGAAAAACACAAGATCATTTGGTGTGATGCTAAAACAAAAGTTCAGTCATTCAAAATCAGCTGTAACTTTTTCATTTATTTCCTTATAAAAACTAACTTTTTTTTCCATTTCTGCTTTTCTAGTAACCATAATATATTAGACATTGTAAATTATTTTCTTCCAAATTAAGATGCCATTTCTCACATTTTAACAGTGTTGCTGCAGCGTTTGATGTTAAATTAGCATATAAAAATGAGCTAAACCAAGTATTTTTTCCTGTTTCATTAAATATTTTTCATATCTGACTTTCCTTTAATATGGTAACTTGATCAGCACCTTTAATTTTTCACCTGTAATAAAAATTAAACATTTGCAGTATGTGTAATTTTTAAAATAATTATGTTTTTATTTGTTCAAATATTTTTTTCTAAATTACTTTTTTTTTTCTTTATAATAAATCTTTAAAAGTAACATTTATGTTTTTCCTAATTTAAAACTTATATTAACAAACTATCTATTAAGTATTCAAATATATTAATATTTTTAGATCACACATTTGTACATTAACAAGAAAATAAACAGGTTGAAATTAATAAAATAGACATGTTTTAAACAAAAGTGTTAACACATTTTTTCAAAACATTTCAAAGAAAAAAGATTCTTACCTTTAAACTGACACATCAAAATAATGATTAATTCCAGTCGTAGAGTCATTCTTACTTTGTCGGTCTCTCGCCGTAAATGTTAATTTCCTCTTTGACGATGACTTCACAGTAAGGAAAGTTTTGGCTCCACCCACTTAATAATTTTAGTGTGAATTCATTTGTGACTGATCAGAATCAAAGGAAGAACCACAGATTATAAAACAGTGAAATTAGGTTCCTGAAAATAAAAATGAAGATTAAAATGATATTTAGTTTTGTTGTGATGAAGAGGCATAGCAGTTGTTAAGTTTGATATCTTAGAAAAAGGAAGTTTGAAATCCTGTGTGTTCATTTCCTACTCCTGCATGTTTTTATGAAATGAACTTCTTCCACATTACTCAAGTTCAGACTTTTTTTGCTTAAATCATGAATCAGTGATAATGATCTTTACTGTTTATTGATCCATCAGTTCAACTTACTATATAAAATACTGAAACATGTAAATGTGTTTTCTCCCATGAGTCCACTCTCTCACATCTCTCATACTAAACATGCTTCGTCAGCAGTTTGATTTTTTTTCTAACTGAAATGTTTGAATACATGTCAGTGTCTCTTCAGCTTATTTTTTCAAATCAGAATACTGACATTTATGTAATCACAGAAGTATGTAATTTTAATACTCACTGCTCAAAGTTTTGAGATACTTGTAGGTGCTAATCATGTGCCAGTATCGACCATCATCTTCATCAGTGATGTTTCTGATGAGCAGAGATCAGTCACTGCTCACACTCCAGCAAAAAACTGTTCAATATTTTGTTTTGTGCTTAATATTGGGCGAAAGCAGTCGTTTTTAACAAATAAGACAAACTTTGATCAGATGGCTGCAATGCAGGTCCGCTCACCTGCGTTGGGGGCGGAGCGAAATAGAGCTGTCCGCTATAAGAAACCCCACAGTGCGATCTTAATTTTGCTTTGGGACAGAAATTTGTTTTCTACATCAACAACATCAGCAACCACCTGACCAGAGCAGATCAAACTTCTCCCTAAAACCTTTTTAGTATTCCTCACAAACACAACAAGGAGAGTTTATGGGGAACAAAAAAAGTAAAAGAAACGAGAAAAAAATAGAATTCCATGAAACGTCAAATGGACAGCAGAGCTCTTAGGAGAGAAATTCTTACCATGTTAAACATGTTAAATTGAAAATACAGAGGTAAATTAAAAAAATTAAAAACTGAGTTGTAAGCCCAAAGTTCAAGAGAGTTTAACACAACATTTTGGCGTTAACCCCATTTTCTCTTCCAAAACTCGGCATGGTTTGGCCGTCATCGTGTTTATTTCTTGACCTCTTGAGGTTCCTTTGCTCCCTCTAGTGGTGGAATTGCGCATTGCGGTCATTTCTTTAAAGAACCATAACTCGCCACAGGAATGGGCTAGAAACTTGGTTTCTTTTTTGAAAATTCTTATATATTTTTGTCATCATAACTGGGCCGATCGAGTTTGATACTCCACACATTCACAGAGACTTCTAGCAGAACTTCAATGGTAATTCAACCCAAAATGGGATGTCCGTTCATGTGGACGTCAGGTCTAGAGAGGTTAATTTTTAAAATTATTTAAAATCATCTCTTAAAAATGTTTCCTAGTTTCAGGGGGATGTTTTTACCCATAGATTCTGCTTAGCAAGAGATTGTTGAAAATGATCCTGCTAATATTTCAGTTGGAAACTAATTTTATTTCTGATGAGAAATGAGCTGAGGGTCTGCTTAAAGTCCTATGATAAATTATCTGCACTCGTACAACACTTTTCTAACTACTGCTACTTATGTATATATCCACACACACATTCTCTGCATCAACTTGCATTCAAGGAGTTCCTTTCACTGAAACGTATGTGCCAGGGGTGTTAAACGTACGGTCTATCGGCTGTATCTGACCCGCCAGATGATTTAATCTGACACAGTCATGAAGAGAAAAAATATTTAAGGATGCTGAGAAATGATAACAAATAATAAAACAGTTTCTAGCCTACCTGTAGTGAATTATGGTTCTTAAAAAAAAAAAAAAAAAAAAACGAATGCAATTTGCAATTCCGCCACTAGGGGGAGCAAAGGAAAACCAAGACCGACATGACAAGAAATCCAAATAAAATCAGTACGTCTTTGCAAGTGTGTGCCACATCTGGGTAAAATACAGTTTAATTCTCTGTGAGACTCACCACTGCTGTTAGGTTGACATTAAAATGATCAACAACAAAATGTATTTGGTGTTTCACCCCAAATACCAAAATGTCTTTTTTTTTATTTTTTTATTTTTTTTTTATTTAACCTTTATTTATCCAGACTGATTAAGAACATAATTCTTATCTTCATCTATGGCCTGGCAAAAGGAAAGACGTTTTAAGAAAGAAAAAAGAAAGAGGTTACAAGAAACAAGAAATACAATTGAATAGAATCAGGAGTAAAGCGTACAGTGGTGAGTTTTAAATGGAACATTTTTTTTTATGAATCATATAGCACAGTGATAAAGGAGGTCCAACTTTTGCAGCAAATGATTACTAGCAGATCTGTAAATAACATCACCATCGTCACGATTGGGAAGGAGGGTTGTATGAACCAATATAAGTCTTGCAGAGAAGGTTGAGAGAAGAGCACATTCTATAGAGAAAGCTTCTGCATCAATGACAGAAGCTCTTCTGAGTTTATTAAACATTCTTATTCAGCGTTTATTGAATAGAAAACAGTACAGGAAACAGCATTTACAGTCAATTCCTACTCAAAACAAAAATGTACAGTTCCTAAAAAGCACCTTCAAAATAGTTATAATAGTTATTCTTGGCATTTTCAACAATACATGAACCAATAAAATTATTATATTGTCATTTAAACTGTAAATTATTCACAAGACAAATGATTTAAAGACATTTACTAAGTATTTTACATAATAATTTTATTTTTTTTAATCTTGTACCGTTAAGCAGTTACTGATTTGTAGCAATTCAAGTTCTGCTATCTTGATTAATTGATTAATCTTGTTTATTTCAAGCACTGATTGTTGAGAATGCTGGACAAAAAAAATAGATTTTTCAAACGTATTACAGAAATAGGGAAATGCATTAATTAGAAAATACAAAACAACAAAGAAAAACACAGTTACGTTACATTTAATTTATGAGATATGGTAATCATTAGCTAAAGTCTGGTAGAGTTTGATTGAAAGAATTTTGAAGAAATTATAAGAAAATGTTACTTCTTTGTTGAATCTACAAACAAAACTATATAAGTAAAGCCAATAAAAAAGAACATATATATATATATATATATATGTATGTATACAGTGTATACACACACACATATGCATTTGCATGAAGCATAAAAAGTGCAACATTTAAAAATAGTTATCTCAAATTTGTCTTTTTCTGTAGGAGGAATTTTCCTGAATCTTTTCCTCACTTGATGTTCTCATAAACGTCTTCGGGGGTCCTTCCTGGAGAAACACAATTTAAAAAAATCAAGCAGGTTTTTTTTAATCCTAAAAGTCAAAATTGAATCATTCTGACTCAAAATGTCGTTATTTTTATTAAACTGAAAGGAATAAGAAATGACATAATCAGAAGTTTTGAAATGTAACAGAGTGAAAGTACTTGTTGTAGTTTTCTGGTCTTTATTCTCTTTGGACGTTCTCCTCCGATCCATGCAGGTCAGAGCAGCAACCACGCCCAGAAACGTCAGCAGCTTCACCACTGCTCCAACCATGATGAGGATGAGACCAGTAAGATCTGCAGAAAAAAGATGAATTAACAACTAAAATACTGTTTTCCTTAAATTCAGACGTTTGTTAGCTCTCATCTCACAAAACGTTCTTCACTCTTCAAAAATTCAAAAATGAATTCTGACTGGACAGATAATAAAAAGACTAAAAAAACAGTTTTACCTGAAAAGTTTCCAACATAGACGGCATCTATCTTCACTTTGTCGTCCTCAATAAACTGGCAGGTGAATTTTTTGTTGCTTCCACTCTGATGTTTCAAAGTTAGAATGGAAACACAGTGTGTTTGTCCTCTAAACTCAAAGCCAACACCTTTACCAGTCAGCTGAGATCCGGTCTCATCCATCCAGATGATGCTGTTCTGCTCACATCCACAAGGCTTATGAAAATACTTCACAGAACAAATTAAATCAACTCTTCCAGAAACATCTGATGAAGACGAAGAAACTAAAGAAAAAAAACAACATTTCAGACATTTTTCAATGTGACACAATGACAGTATTTACTAAGATCAATCAAAATGACCTGAATACTCACTGTCTAAAGTAGTTAGAAACATAGAAAGGTCAGACACACTTCTGTTTTGGAGCAGAAAGGTGAAGACACCAGCATCTTCATCAGTGATGTTTCGGATGAGCAGAGAGCAGTTACTGCTCACACTCAGTCTGGAAGCTCCAAGTGAGGATTGTTTCATATTTCGTCCTGTGCTCAATATTTCCTTCTCACTGAAGAAACCTCTGTTGTACATCCAGGTGACATCAGAGCAATTGTTAGAGGATGCATCAGCGTAGGAAGGTAGAAGGACGTCCTCCCCGACTCTTTGATAGAGATGTTCAGTTTGTCTGCTGATGCCTGGAGGAGAGAAAAATTCAAACTTTCACACAATCCCTAACAAAATTCACTGTAACGATAAATTGAAATAGATCCGTCTGCACAGTTGTTTACATTTCATTTCATCCTATCTTTGTAAGATGGTGATGTGTTATAAAGTTCATGGTCAGTTCATCAGTCTTGGCTCCACCCACTTCATAATGGTAATGTTAGTGTCAAACATTTCAAATCTAAAAGCTCTTATTGGTTCATTATTTTATCCAATAGTCTTCTATTTTCAAGAAATGTGTTAAAGTATTGAAGAAGTAAGGTAAAATTTAATAGACACACAAAATCAGTTTCTTAATGTAACTACTTTTTGCAATTCTTTAATAGTCCTTGTATTAACAATGTTGATACATGATGATGTCCCTCGAATGAAGTGAGATAACTTCAACCAGTTTGACTCAGAGCTGGTACTGAACAGTGCAGGAGAGGTTTTCCAGATTCCTTGCTTTTCTAAGATATTTTTATTTGATTTTTTTTTTTTGCTTATTTCAAGCAACATCCATCAAAAAGTCTCACAACTCACTTCAGAATTAAAGAAATGCATTAATTTAAAAAAAGAAAAGAAAAAATGACAAAAATGTGAGAAGAAAATAAGAGAATAATTTCTCAGAGATTTGTGCAGCGATCCATACAATACACTTAGATCACGTTAGACTAAATAAATATTATTATTATTAATTCACTGGACTGTCGGCTCCCCTCGATTTCAATAAATTTACAATATTAAAAGTCATAAATTTACAAGAAAAAATCGTAAATTTACAAGATTAAAAGTCGTAAATTTATGAGATTTAAAGTCGTCATTTTATGAGAAAAAACTCGTAATATTATTATTTATTTATTTATTTTTTTGGTGGCCCTAATCCTACATCGTAATAAAACGCTGTATGGTCACATGTCTTTGTAAAATTCAGTTATATATAATTTATAAATAAAGAATGGATTTTGGTAGAAAAATATTTTAGTTTTCTGAGGTTCTGTGAAATTATCATTTCTCACTAATTTCAGTATTAGTCATTCTGTGAGATGTTGATCTGTTAGAAATGTTACATTTTTAGTTATTCAATAATTATTTAAACAGAAAATCTTAGGTCATTTTGATCTTGCCTTTTCTCATATAGCATCACTGTAAAATGTTTGAATTTTCTGTCCGAACAATTAATTTACCTATAGAATAATGTGAAATTCCTTCTGGAACAACATTGAGAAAACTACTGAACAACTTTAGAAAAACTTATACGTAACGCAGGAGTCAAAAACTGAAAATTCACCATTGGAATAAAATATTTCACTCAATGTTTTAGGAAGATTGAAAGAAATCCTTGAAAATGTTTTATAATGCATGTGATTTTTTTTTTCAAACTATTAAAACTATTAAGTTGTGAAAACAAATAAAAACCCAAAACACTCAAATAAACTTAAATTAAACAAAATCATTTTACCTAAAAGAATGTAGTCAGCATCCATCTTCACTTTGTTGTCCTCCAAAAACTGGCAGGTGAATTTTTGGTTGTTTTCACTTCGATGTTTCACAGTCAGAACAGAAACACAGTTGGTTTGTCCTCTAATCTTAAAGTCAACATCTTCACCAGACCAATGAGATCCGGTCTCATCCACCCAGATGATGCTGTTCTGTTCACAACCGTGAAGTTTATGAAAATACTTCACAGAGCATGTTAAGTCAACCTTTCCAGAAACATCTGGTGAAGACGAAGAAACTAAAGGAAACAAGAAAAAGTAATTAACATCATCATAACTATTATTGCTTGTTGCCTGTAATTTGATATTAACCTTTAACACATTGTCCGTATTTACTAAAATCCATCAAACTGTACATTTGTTATATTAAACAAACAGAAAACTCTTAAATACTCGGCTCACGGTAATAATGATCTTTACTGTTGATTTATTCATCAATTCAACCAATTTCTGGATAATATTGAATCATGTATGTATCCTCTCCCAAGAGCAGACCTATTCACACATCTCATACTAAACATACTTTGTCAGCAGTTTGACCTTTTCCAACTTAAATCAGTTGACATGTCAGTGTCTCTTTAGGGTTTGATGTGTTTAGGTTCAGATCAAATTGTTGACATTCATGTAGTCTCAAAATTGTTCAAATAAAAGTACTCACCGCTCATAGATTTAAGATAGGCGTAAATCTCGTGCCCGTTCCTGTGCTGACAAACATATTGGCCAGCATCCTCAGCATTGAGGTTTCTGATGGTCAGAGAACAGTCACTGCTCACACTCAGTCTGGACGCTCGAGCTAAGCTCTCCACAATAGTTCTTCCATCACTAATTTGTTCTGTAACTGTGTTTTGATGTCTCTTGTGCAGCCAGGTACCATCAGAGCATTGGTTAGAAGATGCGTCGTCGTTACAATGTATAAGGACGTCTTCTCCAACTTTTTTATAGAGCTCTTCACCTGTTCCACATGTAACATCTGCAGGAGATATAGGAAAGGAGCATAAAATTACAAACAGAAAGAAAACATTGGCTCGCCCGCAGAACGTTGAGGTCTGACAGCTGTGTGATCAGCCCAAAGCAGGCAGGAGTTGTAGAAATGAAGGCATCCATAGAAACGGCTGTAACATTAGACTGCTTTACTGCTGTGGACCAAGCAGAAATAGCATCAGTTATTACGTCTTCTAAAACCTCCACTTGTCTCTTAGACCCAATCCCCACTAAACTTTTTAAAGAAATCTTCCCCCTTATTAGTGAATCCATATTAACTATAATAAATACCTCTCTAGAAACTGGTTATGTGCCTCAGTCTTTTAAATATGCGGTTGTTAAACCTCTCTTGAAAAAACCCAGCCTGGATCCTGACATTTTGGCCAACTATAGACCAATATCTAATCTCCCATTCATATCTAAAATCCTAGAAAGAGTTGTAGTAAAGCAGCTGCAGTGCCACCTACAGGACAACAATCACTTTGAAGATTTTCAGTCAGGGTTCAGACCTCACCATAGCACTGAAACTGCACTGGTCAGAGTTACTAATGATTTGCTATTAGCTTCAGAAAAGGGACTAATCTCTGTTCTGGTCCTTTTAGACCTCAGCGCAGCCTTTGATACCATCGACCACAGCATCTTACTCCAGAGACTAGAGCATGACATAGGGATCAGGGGATCTGCCCTCCAGTGGTTTGAATCCTATTTATCTGATAGATACCAGTTTGTTAATGTAAATGGACAGTCCTCTCATTGTACTCGAGTTAGCTACGGAGTCCCTCAGGGCTCAGTTTAAGGGCCCATCCTGTTTATGCTTTACATGCTGCCCATAGGAAACAATCAGAAAACACAGCATTAATTTTCACTGATGATACATAGTTGTATTTATCCATTAAACCAGACCAAAAGGTTCGTCTTTTTTCCTGACTCAAGTTTTTTTAGGAGTTTTTCCTTACCGGGAGGGAGGGTCTAAGGGCGGGAATAACCAGTTTTATTTAGTCTGTTTAGTCATTAGCTATTGTGTATATTTTATGACTAATTTTCTGCATCTGTAAAATTACCGGCATGAAGCCCAATGAGGCAAATTTTCTTTGTGATATTGGGCTATATTGATAAAATTAAGTTGAATTGAATTGAACATTAGCCGTCTGCAGGGCGCATACCGAGTGAAAAAGGTGACAATAGCTGAGTGCAGTACACAAACCATGTGAAAATCCACTAATAGCAGACTGCTAAGCGCAAACCGCATGAAAGACCATTTTACCCGGCTGCAAAACTTGTGAAAAGATGACATTTTCCAACTGCAGGGCACAAACAGAGGAATTGGGCCCATAGGGAGTAACAAATGCATGTTAGTTTTTCTTGTTTTGTGCTTATTCTGCCACCAAAGCTGATATAGATTTCAAGTTAATTATATGTGAAGTGGAAGTAATGAAAATGATCTTGAACCAAAATTTAGTAAGACAGCATCTACAAATTAAGTCAAACTAGAAAGAAGGAATAACAATCTCATGAAATGTATATAAAATACACACATGTCAAACAAAAGTAATAGAAATATATTTTTTAAATATTTTAAAACATGTATGTTTACCTTCAAACTGAAGCATGAATATAATGACTAATTCCAGCTGTAGAATCATTCTGTCTTTGTTGGTCTTTTGCTGTAAATGTTCACTTCGTTTTTTATCTAGACTAAATGGAAAACCGTTTTGGCTCCACCCACTCAATTATTTAGTGTCAATACTTTTCTGAGTTATGGCAATGAAACAGGAAGGAACAGTTACATGTTAAAAAACTATAAAATTATTTTTGTTGAGCTAAAAGTGAATTGAAAAAGACATTTCATTTTTTTGTTAAAGTTACAGATGAAGAAAAGATCAACAGTTAATATGTAATTTGGCCACTTAATATATATATATATATATTTTTTTTTTCCTTTAAGAGGTGTCATAACAGAGGAAATGCTGTTTTGTCCATTTCCTGTACTCAGTACTCAGCACAAGTTTTTTGAAACTGCAGTGCACTGAACTTTTTCAATGCTATTTTTGTTCAAGAACTGCCTGTTTTTTGAAACAGCAAATGAAATAGTTATTATTACAAGAAGTCTGTCTTAATTTACTCCATATAGTCCAGTTTTGTAAGAGAGGCCGCCTGGTTTAAATAAATAAATAAATAAAATCTCTGTGAATAAATATACGCCTTAGTCACAACTGCCCTCACAGGTGGATACTGGCTGTCTGCAGGTGAAAAAAACTGTGGTAGATCACTCGGTGAGCCTGTCCGGTGAAAACATGAATGCAAGCTGTGGGTGTCAGTTCAAGAAAAACGTTTAAGAACAACAAGAAGGAGGAGTTAAGAAGGAGAGACAAGTTGTAAGACCCCCCACCCCCACTGCAGAACAAGCAATGTATTTAATTACATTTTTGAGACTGTTTATCTATCTTATTTTCAATAAAGAGAGATCTTATTAATGAAAGTAAAGATGTCTTTGTGATACAGAAAGATTAATAGGATTTATAAGTTTATAAATCTTTGGTGGTCAGAGTGGTGGCCTTTGGTGAAACTTTAACTTGACATTTTGATTTTCTTTATTTTTCTCAATGTAAAGTATGTGCTGCATTTGGTGCTTTGATTCCTCTCACATCACAAAGTCGCTGAGAGAATATATGCATGAAAATACAAGACACAACAGATTTAAATCTAACTAAAAATAATAATAATCAGAAAAATCAAAATCACACTTCACATTATTATGTTGGGGGAGTTTATGACAAACCAGCAAACCAAGAGGGTAATGGCTGGTTTCAGAAGAGGAAGCTCACATCATGTGGTTAACGGTTGTCAACATTTCTTTGAAAGTCAAGTATTTTCAGTGTTCCACTTCCTTCCCCAGAACCTCATCACATTCGTTGCGGGTAAAAGAAAAAATAAAAGTGTACTTGTTCCTCTTTTCTGATCTTTGGTGGCTTTGGCTCTCCTGCCTCTGAGGAGAAAAGTAGTAAAGATGGCCGACCACAGCTGCATCGATGATGAACATATTGCTCCAGAGCGATTCTGTGATCAAATAAAGATATTTGAACTTTTATTGTCTTTAAAGTAATAAATTGGCTTCTGCAGAATAATATATATATGTATATATATATATATATATATATATACATATATATATATATATATATATATATTTTTTTTTTTTTTTTACTTTCCCATTAATTCTTTGGAACGAAGAATAACACATTTAAGTTTTAAAAACATTTTGCAAATGGGCTGGGTCAGGTAAACAAATGGGATTTAATAGTATTTTGTTAAAGTATAATGTGGAGGCCACCTGCACACCCAAAACAAGACATTTGTTGTTCATTTTAAAAGAAATAACAGCTTTTCTTTAGTTAAGAAGTGAAATATAGAAACAAAAAGATGACACATCTTATCTGTAAATTTGAAACTGACTGACAGAACATCTAGAACAAAAAAACACAGTTTTTAAACCTCTCCTTACAAAAAACTCCTAAATCCTGTGTTTGTTTGTTGTTTTTGTTTTTCCTTTTTGGTCTTTGTACACCAGGAGACATATTCCAGGTTCACTTCTGCACGTATCCACAAGGGAGCGTCATTTTCCTGGGTCACTTCCTCCACTAATTGAGTAATGGGGACCCCCATGTTTCATGCTTCTCTGTCTCTGGGGGTCCGGTTTCACATTCAGCTCCTTCTACTGCCATCCGGGGTAAACAAGACCCCAATGTTTCTCCGTTTTCCTTCCTCTGTCTCTAGGGGAAAGGTTGCAGGTTCACTTCCTCTCTCCATACACTAGGGGACTCCGTGTTCCCTGTTCACTGTCTCCACTGCCTTCTGATGTAATCATGACCCCTTGTTTCTCAGTGTTCCTCTCTCCATCTCTGGGGTCCGGTTTCAGGTTCACTTCCTCCCCTCGGCCACTAGGCGTCTGGTTCGAGGTTCAGCTACAACCTCCGAGGTAATCAGGACCTCCTTGTTTTTTGCTACACTGCTACTTTCTTTACCATAGCACCTTAGTATTTGGAGTGGGGTCACCTGGACCCCAGAAGAAAGCGCAGGGTCAATAACAGATCCTGCCCACCTTGGCATGTGGGAGGGATTTCAAACAAAACAATAAAGCTGCTTGAAATATATCACCATTTTTGAAGACCAAACAACCCAGTGTGTAAGAACATCTGCATGAATTAAACTGCACATGATTAAATTAACATACATGTAAAAAAAATACATACACCTCATGAATGTAAAATGTTGGTTGATAGAAATATTACTGTTTCAGAGTCAGGCCTCTGATTTTGGGAAAACCTTTAAATGGTTCAGTAGTATTCACACAAACTATTTCAAACTATTTACTGAACAGTATTTTTGTCTAAATAAAAAGATGTTGGGGGTCAAATGCTCCTGGTAGGAGTTCACCAATGTGTTCTATAGCAAGGCAGCGGATAACCAATGTGTTTGTACTTAAAAAAAATGGCATGAGAATGATGAAAAATACAAACTGCAACATAAAACGTTGTTTTAAATGCTGTAAGCATATTTTATTGAGAAAAAGTAAAATTACAGACACGAGCATTATTATTTATGATGTTTTTTCTTCATTTTGACCTCTGAAACAGATGATAAAGTAGATGGTAAATGGTCTGCAACAGTAAAAAGAACACTTTTCTGATTACAGCTACACAAATTCTTTTTCACTACCTTTTTCTTGACATTTACACAGCAGCCATGCTACTTAACCTAACCCACCACCCTTAACTGAGGGTTCAATCTCTCAAACACAAAATATTAACAACTGATTGCAATAATCTGATGATTTATTATGATTTGTACGTAAGAGGAATGATAACAAAAAGCTAATCACTAACTGTCTGATTTATTTAGTACCTTAAATGACAGTTTTATTTGATTAAAAAAAGTTAAAAATCAAAAAAGTAAATGAATTAATAAGTTACTGCATTGGCACAACAGACGTCTTAAAAAGTGAACAGTCGTCTCCATTTGTCCTTTTTCTCTGTAAGATGAGTTTCTGCATCTCTTCTTCCCAGGGCGTCTTCATCACTGTTCTCTGCATGTGGTTCATTCTGGAGAAACACAATAAAGAGAAAATAAGACTTTTGTTGTGGTTTAGAGGCAAAAGTCAAATGTTTTTGTCTCTAACTATAGCACACACTTCAATCAATAGATATGAACCCAAATGGATGAAATGTCTTACCTGTAAGAATGTAGACAAGATCTATCATCACTTGGTCATCCTCAACAAACTTGCAGGTGAACTTTTTGCTGTTTCCACTCGGACGTTTTACAGTCAGAACAGAAACACACTGTTTGTGCGGGTTAACTTCAAACTCGGCATTTTTACCAGACAGTTCAGTTCCTGTTTCATCCACCCAGATGAGGCGGCCTGGACTACAATCATCAAGTTCTCTAAAACTCTTTAGAGAACATGTTAGGTCGACTCGTTCAGCAACATCTGATGGAGATGAAGAAACTAAAAAAAAAAAACATTAGACATTATCTTAACATAATTTCATTCTTTTGCTCCTAATTTAACATTTACTAAACACATTGACAGTATGTACTAAGATCAATCAATCTGACCTAAAGTTTATCATGTTATCTCTCAAACACTCGACTCATTAACTAGTAGTGATGGCAGACATTGATCTTTACTGTTTTTTGATTCATCAATTCAACCTATTAATATAAAATATAGAAACACATACATCCATCTTCTCCCATGAACTGACTTACACATCTGTCTGAACAAAAATCTGACTTTTTTCTACTGAAAAGATCAAATGAGTTCACATGTCAGTGTCACTTCAGTGTTTGTATTTTTTGTGGGGATCAGAATGGTTGGTGACATTCTTGTAGACATGGAATTACTCAAGGTTAAATACGTACTTGTCAAAATGTAAAGAAACCTAATCCATGCACACCCATAGAGACCAGCATCTTCACTATGGAGGTTTCTGATGAGCAGAGAGCAGTTACTGGTCACACTCAGCCTGGAAGCTCGAGGTAAACTCTGGTTAACATTTCCTTCAAAGCTTATTTGTTCTATAGGAGAGTTGTCATCTGCCTCATGTCTCCTGTACAACCATTTAAGTTCGGCACATTGGGGAGAGGATCTATCAACACCACAAGTTAGAAGGACGTCCTCTCCTTCTCTTTTAAAGGTCCTCTCCAAACCATCTCCCTTGAGTTGGAAACCTGCAAGAGATACTAGAAGAAACAGAAAATTACAATCAGCGATCACAAACAGAATAATTGATTTAAACTTGAGGTTTAAAAACCCAGAAAAGGAATATACATTCTACACACACACAGATGGTAAATTATACTATTTATAAACTATTTCTTAAATGTGTAAATTTGCAGTTAGGCCTTTACAAGCCCTCCTTTTTATTTGTTTCTTAATGTTTGATCATAAAAATGATTAACTTTAAATTCCATTCCTTGTATCAACAATTATTTTCAGCACTTCAACAATATTGTTGCTGCTTTTGTAGTTAAAAAAAGCATAAATGATTTAATTATCTAAGTTATCTTAAATATTCACTTTTAAAGCAAGTATAATTATTAGAATTTAACTTTGAAAATGTTCTATTAGAAAACTACTTTGAAAAAATAATTAAAATTACCTGGATGTCATAAATACCATTTTAATGAACATATTACAAAGTGAAATTTAAATTGCAGTGGCATTTATGTAATAGAGCAACTATAAATGTCAAACAAAAGTATTACAGTGAAAATAAAAAATATTTTACATAAATGTTTAAACAAATGAGATATTTACCTCCAATCTGAAGCATGAAAAGAGCAATCAATGTCAATAGTAAAGCCATAATTTCTTCGCTGGTCTCCTGTTATGAATGTTCATATCCTCTTTGAAGATGATTAAATAGGAGATCAAATGTTGGCTCCACCCACTCAATTATTATTGTGTCAGCAAATTTGTGAGTGATGTCAATCAGGCTTAAAGGAGGAATCACAGGTTAAAAAATATTGAATAATAGGAAAAGATACATATTATAATGTTGTAATAATTAAAGAAAAGCTCAACAATTGATTAATGATTTTTTTGTTTTAATTATTTATTTTAACTTCTGTCAGAATGTCTGTGGTTTAATTCAGTGCTTTGTTTAAGACAAATCAATCACTTGTTTTTTTAATTCAGTTTTGCTGTATGATTCTAGCCAATGATTTTATTTTTTCCTTTTTTTACCCCGATTGAGGACAGGTTCAGAGAAGAATGGCTGAGACCATGAGTTTTAGGTCAAAATGAACTCTTGGCCCTGACTGGCTACCAACTGCTTTTGCCGAGCAGCAGCTGGGTTTGTTCCAGCAACCTCATGACCCCAAAAGGGATTCAGTAGATTGGATGGATGGATGGATAACTAGACATTTAAGACCTATTTCAAAAGTACCTGTGCGGCACTGGGCAAAATCCAAACAGTACCCATCCTTACCTAGAACCTCAGGTGGAGAGGTCAAGGCCTACCAATGCTGCTTTCTCTGTGGCTCGTTCATACACCTTTTTAAACTCTTCCTATGTTCTGCCAAGGGTCAGTTTCTGCAGAACCCCCATTTCATTCTGAGGGGTCAAAGATCTTGGAGTTTCATTTCCTTTTGAACTTGCATAACAGCGAGAAGGACCTTCCTTGAACTATTATGGGCAGTTCCTCTGCAGATTTTTCTGCATCTTTAGATGATGCTGACCAGGGAAAAACCACTTCTGCATTTCAATAAAACCACAATGTTGTTTGGATAAGTTGGCCAAAATACGGGAAGTATTTGAACCCAGTTGAAAAACTGTCAAAACACGTTTGACTGTTCACACCTCACCATTACCAGTTTATGACAATGTTATCTAACCATGGACATACAAAGCCTTTGGAATTCTTCTTTGGACTCCTGACTTAATTCTCTGAAAGCATCCACAAATCCAAACTTTGACTCCTGATGTTGTCCATCTTAAGGCCATTATGCTCTGGAGAAGCAATCACAAGCTTTCAAAAACCTCTCTACTCATTACATTTACATTCACACTCCAAGGAAGCCCTCTTTTATTTCCATATGTTGTATGTTTTTGATTAGGGATCAAACCTTTTCAATGTGTTATACATCTGTGGTTTCATTTTAATAAAGACATTGTCATATTTAATGAGAAATTGCAGGAAAAGATGTGTTAATCCCAGTGGGTACGGGAATGGCCAGTATCAGTTTTTGAGATGGGCGAGATGGGTGGTCGCTCAGGGCGGCATTCTCCAAGAGGCGGAATAAATCATTTAGTATTTCCTTTCTGTTCCATGAATTGCTGAGTGCCTGTTCTCAATAACTAAAGTGTCAAATGGCACCCTCTGCTGCACAACACTCGGACTGGAACCCTCACCTTAATCTGGTCCATGGTTAAAAATAACAAGTCAAGAACTGTGAAAGGGAGGTCGTTGGGTTGGTCACACACAGGGAATAGGGAGTATGTTTCAGTTTAACATTCATATCAAGCTTAATCTACTTTCAAAGTAACTCATTTAAGCCAGCACACCAAACTACGTTTTACATTCACTATTCACGTATTTATTAAACTCAACTCCAATCTCAATCAAGCAATACAGGCATAGTTTTAGTCTGATTAGAGGCAATGTGATGTTAACCAGTAAGTAGTCTGTGAAAGCAGAGGATGCTAACATGTTTATTTTTATGAGTGTAATAAAATATAAAAGGTCAAAACAAATTCTGTGCACAGTTTAGAAATAAAAAGGAAACAAGATACATTTGAGAAAAGATAAAAGTTTGTTATTGAACATCGTTATTGCCAATTTTAGGCTTTTTTGAGCTTAGTTAATTAATCCAAACTCAAATTGTGCATTAAATACAGTTACTGGATATTTTTCCATTGTGTCCCACCTTTACCTGACCGTGGTCTCCAATAAATACCAGGTTTTCCTTACTGTTAGACACAGTTAGACATAAAAGGTTGTTTGTTTTAAATGCTGTAAGCATATTTTATTGAGAAAAAAATTAAATTACAGACACAAGCATTATTATTTATGATGTTTTTTCTTCATTTTGACCTCTGAAACAGATGATAAAGTAGATGGTAAATGGTCTGCAACAGTAGAACACTTCTAACTACAACTACACAAATTCTTTTTCACTACCTTTTTCTTGACATTTACACAGCAGCCATGCTGCTTAACCTAACCCACCACCCTTAACTGAGTGTTCAATCTCTCAAACTCAAAATATTAACAATTGATTTCTATAATCTGATAATTTATCATGATTTGTACGTAAGAGGAATGATAACAAAAAGCTGATCACTAACTGTCTGATTCCTTTAGTACCTTAAATGACAGTTTTATTTGATTAAAAAAAAGTAAAAAATCAAAAAAGTAAATGAATTAATGAGTTACTGCATTGGCACAACAAAAGTCTTAAAAAGTGAACAGTTTTCTCCATTTGTCCTTTTTCTCTGTAAGATGAGTTTCTGCATCTTTTCTTCACAGGGCGTCTTCGTCACTGTTCTCTGCATGTGGTTCATTCTGGAGAAACACAATAAAGAGAAAATAAGGCTTTTGTTGTGGTTTAGAGGCAAAAGTCAAATGTTTTTGTCTCTAACTATAGCACACACTTCAATCATTAGATATGAACCCAAATGGATGAAATGTCTTACCTGTAAGAATGTAGACAAGATCTATCATCACTTGGTCATCCTCAACAAACTTGCAGGTGAACTTTTTGCTGTTTCCACTCTGACGTTTTACAGTCAGAACAGAAACACACTGTTTGTGTGGGTTAACTTCAAACTCTGCATTTTTACCAGACAGTTCAGTTCCTGTCTCATCCAACCAGATGAGGCGGCCTGGACTACAATCATCAAGTCCTCTAGGACTCTTTAGAGAACATGTTAGGTCGACTCGTTCAGCAACATTTGATGGAGATGAAGAAACTAAAAAAATAAATAAAAACACAAAAACTGACATGAAACATTTTCTTAACATTTTTATCATTTTTTTGTTCTTAATTTAACATTTACAATTTTAAATGTGACAAAATGACAGTATTAACTAAGATCAATCAAACTGACCTAAAGTTTGTCATGTTAAACAAAACAGGAAACTCTCGGCTCATTAACTAGTGGTGATCACAGACATTGATCTTTACTGTGTATTGATTCATCAATTCAGCATATTTATAAAAAATCTAGATACATGTGAATGTGTCTTGCTACATGAACCGACTCTCACACATCTCTCTTAACTAAACAGCAATTTGACCTTTTTTCCTACTGAAATGATCAAATGAGTTCACAGTTCAGTGCCATTTTTGGGGGGGATCAGAATGGTTAGTGACATTCATGTAGTCACAGAATTATTCAAGTTTAAATACTCACTGCTCAAAATTTCAAGAAACTCAGCAAGTCCAAACCCATAAAGACCAGCATCTTCACTATGGAGGTTTCTGATGAGCAGAGAGCAGTTACTGGTCACACTCATTCTGGAAGCTCGAGGTAAACTCTGGTTAATCTTTCCTTGAAAGCTTATTATTTCTGGAGATGTGTAATCATCTATAAAATTTCTCCTGTACATCCAGAAAACACTGGGGCATTGGTCAGAGCATTCAGCAAAGCCACAAGATAGAAGGATGTCCTCTCCTTCTCTTCTAAAGTGCCTCACAAAATTGACTTGGAAACCTGCAAGAGATACTAGAAGAAACAGAAAATTACATTCAGCAATCACAAACAGAATAAAAACTTCAGGTTTAAAGACCCAGAAAAGAAATATGCATTCTGCTAACACAAACACACACAAATGGTAATTTATTTATAAACCATTTTTAAAATGTCTACATTTGCAGTTATGTCCTTAAAAGCCTTCCATTTACTTGTTTCTTCATTATTGAACACTAAAACATGTATGAACTTTAAATTCCATTCCATGTATTGATATTTTTTTAGCACTCCAACAAGTATTCAATATAACTTTTGCAGTTAAAAAAGCATAGATTAATTTAATTTATCTAAGATAGTTTTGCTATGGCAATTATTTAAGCTTTCTGACTTCGGAATTCAAAATATTCACTTTTTTATTAGAAATTAAATTAAAAAAATGTTATATTAGTACTTCAAGAAAAATTAATTACTCCAATTCATTAAAATACCTGGATGTAACAAATACTGTTTTAATGAACATATTACAAAGTGACTTTTAAATTGCAGTAGCATTTATGTAATAGATACACTATACATTATAAACAAAAGTATTACAGATAAACTAAAAAAATATTTTAAAAAATTGTTAAACAAATGAGATATTTACCTCCAACCTGAAGCATGAAAAGAGCAATCAATGTCAATAGTAAAGCCATCATTTCTTTTCTGGTCTCCTGTTATGAATGTTCATATCCTCTTTGAAGATGATTAAATAGGAGATCAAATGTTGGCTCCACCCACTCAATTATTATTGTGTCAGCAAATTTATGAGTGATGTCAATCAGGCTTAAAGGAGGAATCACAGGTTAAAAAATATTGAATAATAGGAAAATATACATATTATAATGCAATAATTAAAGAAAAGCTCAACAATTGATTAATATTTTTTTATTTATTCATTTATTTATTTAAACGTTTGTCAGAATTCCTGTGGTTTAATTTGGTCAATCACTTGTTTTTTAATTCAGTTTTGCTGTATGATTCTAGCCAATCATTTTACTTTTTTACTTTTTTTACCCCAATTGAGGACAGATTCATAGAAGAATGGCTGAGACCGTGAGTTTTAAGTCAAAATGAACTCTTGGCCCTGACTGGCTACCAACTGCTTTCGCCGAGCAGCAGCTGGGTTTGTTCCAGCAACCTCATGACCCCAAAAGGGATTCAGTAGATTGGATGGATGGATGGATAACTAGACATTTAAGACCTATTTTAAAAGTACCTGTGCGGCACTGGGCAAAATCCAAACAGTACCCATCCTTACCTAGAACCTCAGGTGGAGAGGTCAAGGCCTACCAATGCTGCTTTCTCTGTGGCTCGTTCATACACCTTTTTAAACTCTTCCTATGTTCAGCCAAGGGTCAGTTTCTGCAGAGTGCCACCAACAATTTTATATATTGTAACAAGGTCTACATTTTTCTGTTGTTGTGCGTCAGATGCAGAAATTCATCTCCACACAGAGGGAAAAATTTAAATCTGATGCTTTTGAGAATATTTATTGCATCTCATTCTGAGGGGTCGTAAGACCTTGGAGTTTCGTTTCCTCAAGAACTTACATAACAGCAAGGAGGACCTTCCTTGAAGTAGTCAATTTCGGGCTGTTCCTCTGCAGTTCTTTCTGCACCTTTGTAGGATGCTGACCAGGCAAAACCACTTCTGCATATACAAAATCACAGTGTTGTTCAGATAAGTTGGCAACAAGAAGAAATAAAAGATAGTATGTTCCAAATTACTGTGAAAATATTTTTTTTTATGATTCTCTAAATACTCAATGTGAATGACCGACTGCATAATTGTCAAGTTACTAACCATTAGAGAAAATATAGAGAACATTATTTTTGTTCAAAACTAAAAGCCTTTAAAGACACCATTCCACATTATTACTCATAACAGGGATCCACAGCATCTGATAGATTTGAAAGAACTAATAATAGCCATTTGTTGATTTTTTGCATTAGGAGGTCATATTTACTGAAATCAAAAGTTAGTCCAATCAAAAACATTTTGAAAACTCAAGCTAAATTTGAAAGCAGTACCCCTATTTTGTAGCAGCTTCACAATTCTGGCATTCAATGAACTTGTGAATTTTTGGAGAGTTTCTGCACAAATCTCTCTGCAGGCTGTCGAATTAGCCTCCCAGAATTACTGTTTAGATCTTATTATGCCCATATCATTCAATGAGGCTGAGGTATTCCTGCAGCATGAAAAGGTGCATTGTCCTGCATGAAGATGATTTTCACACATACCAGATAAAAGGTTGACATAGAACTGTAAGACTATGGAGAATCTTATGTTGATGTTGGTGGGACTAAAGAGACAGCAGCAGCTTCAAATATGTGCTTGTGGTTTTGTAATTGTATTTTAGCAGCTACTTTCTTAATCCGATGAATTTATCTGGCAGAAAACTTCCTCATTCTGCCTTTATCTGAACAAACCCATGAATTCTCTGAATGAGCCACACGTCTCTTAATAGTACCATGATTATGTTTAAGTTTTCATTAAGTATCAAAAGTTTTCATACCTGGTCCGAGGCATTTAGCTTTGTTTTTCAGTAGTACAGATTATTTTTCTTTCCCATATTGCTTGAAAACATTGGTCTTCTTAATAATGTGGAACATCCGTCATTTGGCAGTTTTTCCTTTAATTGAGCTCACCTGGCAAACTAATTATCACAGGTGTCTAAGATTGAGTTCAGTGATCCAAAGAGCCCTGACACACAATATCGTCCATTTTAGTTGAAAAACAAAGAATGGTATCTTTTTGACAATTAAATACAATTTGCATCCGAATTTAGAATATCCTGTGTTTTAAACGAGTTGAAGAAAATGACAAAACACAAGCTGGATTTATCGCACTTCACCTTCACCAGTGTAACCCTTGTGCTATTCTTGGCACGTTTACATTAAAAGTGGAGTTATCTGGACCCCACTGTGATGAGGAGGCAGAGGTGTGCAGATCCTTGTGCAAACGTGGTTTATTAATGATGAACACAACCAGACAGGACCAACCAAGGCATAGTCAAAAACAGGCTACGGTCCAAATGCAGGGACGAGGAAGGGACGTGAGGAGGCAGGTAAGAGTCAGTTCACAGAGAGTCAAACGCTCAGACTGGATGCAGGGCAAACAAGACTTCGCAGTAAGCTGTGGCGAGAAGCCAGACTAAATACTATGGTGGAAATGAAAAGATGGAAAACAGCTGAGGATCATCAGAGTCCTGAGTGAAGGCAGATGATGTGGTTAAAACTCAAGTGAACGTTCCCTTTGGTGGTTGGAGGAGGCGGTAGCAGGTTGAACCATGACAGAGCCCCTTCCCTGCGAGTGGCTCCAGAAGCGAGGGGCAAATTGGTACCAAGGTCGACCACGACGACGAGGGGTCGGTTTTTCCGGATGTTCTCGATGGAAGTTCCCAGTTAACGAGGGGTCGAGAATGTCATCATCAGCCACCCAGGAATGTTCCTCCAGGCCGCACCCCTCCCAGTCCAACAGGTACAGGAGTAGACAATTCTGGCTCAGAGAGTCCACGATTTGATTGACACGGTATATCTCCTCTCCGTCCATCGTGGTAGGGGTTGCTCTGGAGTCAGTGGACCCAGAGGGTGATGCATCGTCGAGAGGTTTTGTGGCGAGCTTCAGCAGAGATATGGAAGGTGGGCGAGATCCAATATTCTGGTTGAACAATGACACCCCTAAGACGCACTGAACTTATTTTTCAAGAATTTTTTATCTTCACTGGCGTCCGTGGAAGCCATGAAATTCTGTCAACCTTTGTCTACCTTTGTCATGGGAGGGATCACGAGTCAATGTAATGGTGGGGTCCTCTGGACCCCATAAGATAGCACAATATTGTCTGACAGCAGACATTCAAAGCCTTTTGATTTCTTTCCTTGAGTTCTTACTAAAGTCCACAAATATTGGTAGCCCTATCATGACATTGACCTCTGATATTGTCTATTCTTAGGTAATTATCTTCCAGTAAAGTTTTGACAACCTCTTAACTAATTACTTGTTGACTTTACTTTACACACCCGAGGAAAGCCCTCGTTAATTTCCGTATTGTGTGTTTACCTGACCACAGGTGAAACCTGTTTAGTTTGTGATAAATCTGTGTTTTCATTTGAAAAAAAAAAAGCATTCTCTGACTTTATGTGAGATTGCAGAACATAGATTGGAAAACTGTGTAAATTCAAGTGTAACAACTTTTTCTGCTCTCTCACAGAGAAAGAATACGCATAAGCACTTTAACTGCTGAGGGTATGAGCAACATCCAGATCACACATAAAGAAAAAACTCTGCAACCGTCTCACTTTAAGTTTGCCTTCGGTGTATTCATATTACGCTTCACCACGCCCCAAACAAATTCTCAATTAACAGGTCCACCACCAATTTGACACATTTACAAGCAGGAATGTACACAATACTCAATAGTGTCTCTCAAATTGATCAGTTCTTTTCTCAGGAAAATCCAAAACAAATAAACAAGCTCGGTCTCACCGGTTTCTGTCCAAGTCTGTGAAGTTGGTATCCAATGGGAATAAAATACATAAAATGGAAAGCAAAAACCCATGCGATAATCCATCTACAGAAAGGAAAAACAATCCGGTGGCGAAAAACAGGTAACAACAGAACAGCTCTGGGGGGGGGGGGGTAAATCCTCAGACCAGCTCCTCTCTTGCTCCTCCAGACTCTGTCCTCTGTGGTACACCTGGCTTCCTTTTCCTGCCCCGCCCCTTCCTTGACAGTCTTTTCCTGCCCCAGGTCCCAGGCCCTGTTTTCCTATTAAAGTTCCTTTGTACTTGTTGTAAACAGTCCGTCCTTCTGAATCTATTCACTGCATTCACAATAACTTTAGAGCTTGTTAATGACGCATTATACGGTAGAGTATTCATAGAATGACTATATTTGTACTTCTCAAAATCACTTCACTGGTAAACACAATCAGAACGTTCAGCACATGTCAAAATCCAAACAGTACACATCCCTACCTAGAACCTCAGACCAGGAGGTCAAGGCCTACCAATGCAGCTTTCTCCATGGCCTGATCTTGGAGTTTCATTTCCTTTTGAACTTGCATAAAGCGAGAAGGACCTACCTTGAAATGTTATGGGCAGTTCCTCTGCAGATTTTTCTGCATCTTTAGAGGATGCTGACCAGGGAAAAACCACTTCTGCATTTCAATAAAACCACAATGTTGTTTGGATAAGTTGGCCAAAATACGGGAAGTATTTGAACCCAGTTGAAAAACTGTCAAAACACGTTTGACTGTTCACACCTCACCATTACCAGTTTATGACAATGTTATCTAACCATGGAGATACAAAGCCTTTGGAATTCTTCTTTGGTCTCCTGACTTAATTCTCTGAAAGCATCCACAAATCCAAACTTTGACTCCTGATGTCGTCCATCTTAAGGCCATTATGCTCTGGAGAAGCAATCACAAGCTTTCAAAAACCTCTCTACTCATTGCATTTACATTTGCACTCCAAGGAAGCCCTCTTTTATTTACACATGTTGTATGTTTTTGATTAGAGATCAAACCTTTTGGATGTGTTATACATCTGTGGTTTCATTTTAATAAAGACATTGTCATATTTAATGTGAAATTGCAGGAAAAGATGTGTTAATCCCAGTGGGTACGGGAATGGCCAGTATCAGTTTTTGAGATGGGCGAGATGGGCGGTCGCTCAGGGCGGCATTCTCCAAGAGGCGGAACAAATCAGTATTTCCTTTCTGTTATATGAATTGCTGAGTGCCTGTTCTCAATAACTAAAGTGTCAAATGGCACCCTCTGCTGCACAACACTCGGACTGGAACCCTCATCTCAATCTGGTCCATGGTTAAAAATAACAAGTCAAGAACTGTGAAAGGGAGGTCGTTGGGTTGGTCATACACAGAGAATAGGGAGTATGTTTCAGTTTAACATTCATATCAAGCTTAATCTACTTTCAAAGTAACTCATTTAAGCCAGCACACCAAACTACATTTTGCATTCACTATTCATGTATTTATTAAACTCAACTCCAATCTCAATCAAGCAATACAGGCATAGTTTTAGTCTGATTAGAGGCAATGTGATGTTAACCAGTAGTCTGTGAAAGCAGAGGATGCTAACATGTTTATTTTTGTGAGAGTAATAAAATATAAAAGGTCAAAACAAATTCTGTGCCTAGTTTAGAAAAAAAAAGACAGATAAACAAGATAAATTTGCGAAAGATAAAGGTATGTTATTGAACATTGTTATTGCCAATTCTAGGCTTTTTTTAGCTAATGCTTTTATCATTTAGTTAATTAATCCAAACTCAAATTGTGCAATAAATACAGTTACCGGATATTTTTCCATTGTGTCCCACCTTTACCTGACCGTGGTCTCCAATAAATACCAGGTCCAACAGGTCTTCCTTACTGTTAGACACAGGTCTCTAATAGTGGCCAGGCTCTTTGATTTGTCCTGTGATATTTGTGTTGTGAACCCGTGTAGTGATCGTCAAGAAATCCTCATTTGACTTTGTGGGTAGCATTCGCCAAGGAACATTCTGGTGAGGAGTCTGCATGACAGTTTTGGGTGGATCCTAAATGTATCAGAGAGGGCACAAGTAGATATTTTATATTGAGAAGACGGCTGCAGAAGAACAAGCAAACAATTGCCTAGTGGAGGTGCAAAAATAATGAGTTACAAATTAGAAGAACTGGTTTGATCATGGATTATTGAGCAAAGACGGAAAGGTGAATGTGTCTCCAGGAAAATGATTGGCAAAGAGGATTTTTGATACTGAGATTGATGATACTTGAAAGAAAACAGATACATTCACAGCCAGTGCTAATCAGAACAATCATCTCATTATTTTATTAAATCCTGAAATGTTTATTTAGAATTGTCTGGATTTCTTGACCAAATGTCACTACAAAATGAACCCATTAGCCATCACCATTGGGTTTATGATGGAAGAAACGAGGGTCTCTCAAAGACGCATGTCTCTTATTAATGACGATGCCATTTTTTTTGGGGGGGGGGTTGGCTTCTATTAGAAGATATGCATATGTTCATTAAATACAGTTATAAATTTGGTCAACTCATTTTAAGTAATGTATTCACTCATGCTTTCATTAAAATAGCATGACAACATGATGACCTACTGTCACTGTTCTTAGTCTCTTAATCTCAGTATTATCAAAATTTGTGATAAAAGACAATACCTCGAAATCTCCTAACAGCACATTTTTGAAATGTCATTGAGGAAGTGAACTTTGTGAAATACAAGTTTTTATTCTTTTTTCTGAAGTTCTCTTCTCTTCTCTTCTTCACATTGTGTTTTCAAAATCATCTTTGATGTCTCTTTCTGGAAAAAAAAAACAATTTAGAAGATCAAGCAGCTTTTTTAATCTTAAAAGAAAAAAAATCAAATCTTTCTTACTATAACGTAAGTTATTTTCATGAACTGAAACAGGAAAAGACATCATCCACATCAAAAGATGATGAAAAGTAAAAAAGGGAAAGTACTTGTTCTGGTTCCCTGGTCCTCATTAATGTTGCTTCTCCTTCTATGGATGTAGACCAGAGCAGCAACCACACCCAAAAATATCGACACCTTCACCACGGCTGCAATGATGATGAAGATGATGAAGATATGACCAAGAAGATCTGCAGTGGAAGGATCTACCAACATCAAAGGAAAATATTGTTTTAGTGAAATTCATATGTTTAGGAGTTTTCTTCTCAAAAACACCTTTAGAGTCTTTCTCACTACAACCATCTGATAGCTTTTGTAGACACTTTCAATGATAAATATACTGCAGAAGTTCTGGATAGAGAATAAAAGACTAAAAAACATTTTTACCTGAAAAGTTTGCAACATAGACGGCCTCTATCTTCACTTTGTTGTTCTCAACAAACTGGCAGGTGAATCGTTTGTTGTTTCCACTCTGATGTTTCAAAACCAGAAGGGAAACGCAGTTTGTTTGTCCTCTAACTTCAAACCCAAGACCTTCATCAGTCAGCTGAGATCCGGTTTCATCCACCCAGATGATGCTGTTCTGCTCACAACCATTAGGTTTATTAAAATACTTTACAGAGCATATTAGGTCAACTCTTCCATAAATATCTGATGAAGATGAAGAAGCTAAAGAAAAACAAAAAATAAATAAACATCTTAAGATGAAATAATTTTTTCTAGAATATTTTTACGTGAACATTGACATTTGTCACGTTTAATATTTCCAGTATTTAAACATAACAGAAAGCTCCAACACTCAGGTCATCTCATTGATTGTTGATTTTGATCTTCACTGTTTATTGATTAATAAAATCAACCTATTTATTGTATAAAAAACTGAAATGTGTATGAGTATTTTCTCCCATTAGCTGACTCATTCACATCTCTCATACTAAACATGCTTTGTCAGCAGTTTTTACCTTTTTTTTCTAAATGAAAGTCCACTTGTCAATTTCTCTGCAGGGTTTGAGGTTTTTTGGCTAAGATCTGAATGTTGATTTAAACCGTCACTGTAGTGTTCAACTCAAAATACTCACTGGTTAAAGTTTTAAGATACTTATCAGCGTGAATCTTTTGCCCCTCCGTGAGCTGACAGATGTATTGCCCAGCATCTTCATCAGTGATGTTTCTGATGAGCAGAGAGCAGTGACTGCTCACACTCAGTCTGGAAACTCCAGGTGAAGTCGGCTCAACAATTTTTCCATTGCTTATTTGTTTTGTTTTTGCGTTTATATGTCTGTTGTACACCCAGGAAACACCAGAGCATTGTTCAGAGGATGCATCGATATCGCAAGACAAAAGGACGTCCTCTCCAACTCTTTTATAGAGACCCTTAGTTTTTCCACTGATCCTTGCAGGAGATGCAAAAAGAAGCAACAAATTACAACCAGAAATCAAAAACTAAATTATTTATTTAGACTTCAGGTTTAAAAATACTGTGTGGAAATACACACTTTGCACACACAAATTTATTTTCTAAAATAAATGTAATACTTTTCAGCTTCAAAAGTTCGGTTTTTGAGGCTTTGAAACTCAAAATTTTAATTTCTAAACTTTTGGGCCTGTTGTGGCTCGGAGGACCAATCACCTTCGATAAGGTTAGTAACTTCAGTCCTGGTGCCTTCACTGACTCTGAAAACTGTGATAATTATAGACAGAAAATGGTTGTTCAGTCTGTACTATCATAGTCTAAAGTTGTCCGAAGACGGGTTTAAACAGCAGAGTTTCACTATGTACAAACTGCGTGTCCAACTCCCTGTTGTAGCCCGTTCAAACTGCCCCAATATATATATATATATATATATTGTGATTACTTTTTCATAAACCATTTCAAAATCCAACTTTCTTCAGTTAGGACAAACAAAAGAAAAAAAAATTGAGGTATCAATCAATCAATCAAACTTTATTTGTTAAGCGCTTTTCATGTACTTCTGTACAGCCCAAAGTGCTTTACAAGTTAAAAACAAATTAAAAAGAAAAACACATGTCAGCAACAAGCACAAGACAGAAATCGGAAATATCCACCCCATTTGGACAAGAACAGCATTTTGTTATAAACAAATAAAATCAAAACATCAATTAATCATAGGTTAAAACTAGACTAGCCACATCATTGAAATAACAAAATATTCAAACAATAAAAACTCTAAAAAAGTTTAAAATGAGTCATTAAAAGCTTTACTAAAAAGGTGTGTTTTTAATTTGTTTTTAAAAATCTCCACAGTTGTACAGGCTCTCAGATCCTCAGGCAGGCTATTCCACAGGCGAGGACCAAGACCCTGAAAAGAAGCCTCGCCGTAGGTCTTGGTCCGAGTTCTAGGGATGATTAATGTCGTAGAGCCTGAGGATCTGAGAGCTCTTGGTGGTTCATATGGACTAAGGAGATCTAGTAAATATAAAGGACCTGAACCATTAAGGCATTTAAAAACTAAAAGAATAATTTTAAAATCTATCCTAAAACTGACAGGCAGCCAGTGCAGGGATTTAAGGACAGGAGTGATATGAGCTCTTCTTCTGGTGTTGGTTAGGAGACGTGCAGCTGAATTTTGAACCAGTTGTAACTTGTTGACAGACTGCTTTGGAAGTCCAGTTAAAAGAGCATTACAATAATCTAGTCTCGAATTTATAAAAGCATGGATTAAAATCTCAGCACTAGATCTTGTAAGGAATGGTAATCTACAACCATTTGGCCATTTCTCTCACCTTTTTTTTTGAATGGAAAAAATTAAAATTGTTAAGAACACTTGGTTTGGTGCTAAAACATGAGCAGAATAATTCAGAATAAACCATTTAAACATGTAAATATCTTTACAAGCCTTGTTTTGCAACATTAACACACTCCAGCATATTTAGTGTAAGCTTCAGCTGTCCATTCTCAAAGCAAGTTTAAATTTCTAGCATATGTTGTTTTATAATGAACTTGGTTTTGAAAAGCAATTCACACCCCAGTGGATATTTTTTCCTAAGAACAATTTAAGAAATTATTTTTTTTCTTAAAAAAAAAAAAAAATCTAAAAATGTGTCTGTATTCTCATAGTACTTTTTGATTCACATCCGTATTAAAAAAAAAAAAAAATTAGAGATTTTATGGCATTTATATAATAATCACACTATATGTGGCAAACAAATTATTAAAGTTAAAGAAGCAAATCTTAAAAAAAACCCACATTTTTTACCTCCAAACTGAAGCATTAAAATGATTAATTCCAGTAGGAGAGCCATTCTTAGTTTCTTGGTCTCTTGTTGTAAACGTTCATTTCCTCTTTGATGACTAAATAGACAATATAATCTTAGCTCCACCCACTAAATAATTTCTAATAACATCAATACATTTGTGAGTAATTTTAAACAGACTGAAAGGACAATATGAAGAAAAAAGTTAATAAAGCTAAAAAATAAAGCAAAAAAGGAAATGTAATGTTGTTTCTGTTGTTAAAAGTAAAAACAAGCTCAATCGTTGGTCAGTTTGGTATCATAAAGAAGGAAGTCTTTATTTTTACTGTCAGAAGTGTCACAGAAGAGGAAATGATGGGTTTGTTCATTTCCTGTGTTCAGTACATGCTTCTTAAACTGCTCGGCATTAACTTTATCTGCATAGCTTTTATTTAGAGAGTGCCCCGTTTTTACCATGAAGCAAAAACTGAAATGACTATTATTACGTGATTAGGTTTGTCCTCTTACTCCAATGGTCCAGTCTTGTAAAGAAAGATGGTTTTAATATCTGACTTAATCTGTGTGATTAGATTTAGCATGTATTTTAGAATTAATGTCATTCATTACTGATGAACTTTATCTTTTTAGTCTTTTTTAGATAAATCTTTCATCCAACATTCACTCAGTGGCAGGCCGTGCATTTCACACCTAGGCCTTCAGTAGTGCTCCATCTGAATCAATCCAACCCCCATTAACTATTTTATGGCAATAAAACTTCT
>NC_050535.1:11854960-11876030 GCF_002922805.2 Oryzias melastigma
ACATCAACACCACCTTCACCACTGATCCAACCATGAGGATGAAGTTATGACCAGGAAGATCTGCAGATAAAAGATTTAACAACATCAAATAATATTTTTGCTTTCATTACAAATGCTTGTACATTTACATCTCACAGATAGCGTTAGCCTTTCTCCTCAACAATCATCGGAGAGTTCACACTTTCAAAATAAATCGATCTCACGACGCTGACTTTCTAAATTAAAGTCAATGTTTTACCTGAAAAGTGTAGAACGTAGATGGCATCTGTCTTCACCATGTTGTCCTCAATGAACTGGCAGGTGACTGTTTTATTGTTTCCACTCTGATGTTTCACAGTCAGAATAGAAACACAGTTTGTTTGTCCTCTAAACTCAAACCAAACACCTTCACCAGTCAGATGAGATCCTCTCTCATCCCTCCAGATGATGCTGTTCTCTTTACAGGGAATTCTTTTATCATATCTATTCAGTGAACACTGTAATGTGACATCTCCATTTGGTCTTGGATGAACTTCTGGTGGATCTGAAGAAACTAAAGGAAAACAACAAAAACAGAAAAGTTTCTCTGTTAGATGTTTTTACATGAAAATCTTTTGTCTTCACACAAATGAATCATTCCTACCTTTTGTGTTTTAGAGTAAACTTTAAAGTAAAAAAAAGCAAAGGATGAAGTGATTACCCCCCATTTTTGGTAAACAATTTAGCAATTAACATGTATGGGAAATGCTCAAAAAAATAAGAACATTTTCTGTGTATAAATCTAAAATCAGTCTGTGGTCGGCTCTTTATTTATCTTTGTTGTCCTGATTCTCAAGATCTGTTCTGTCTAACACCTATCTTTTTTCAGAGGAGCGCAGAAGCTCTGAATTAGATCTAAAAAAAACTTCATCTTACCAGTAGATTTAAACATTTTATTTTTACTCTGAAGAGATGTTTTATTCAATCCTAGAAGAAAATATCTCAGATAGAAAAAAAAAGTATATTTTTCAAAACGTTGATATTCATGTTGTTACATATTTGTTCATGTTAATATACTCACTGCTCAAAGTATTGAGAACCACATTGACATCGTTCTCGTTCTCAACCCGACAGACATATTCTCCAGCATCTTCATCAGTGATGTTTCTGATGATCAGAGAGCAGTTATTGCTCACACTCAGTCTGGAAGCTCCAACTGAACTCTGGTCAAAATCTTCAACATGTATTTCTGTTATAAATGATGTAGTTGGATCTCTCCAATACAGCCAGTTAACATCAGAGCATGAGGAAGAGGAGGATTTAGCTCTACAAGGTAAAATGACGTCATCTCCAACTCTGTGATAGAGACGTTCAGTTTGTCCACTGATTCCTGCAGGAGAGAAAAGATCAAACTTAGAGAAAAGTTGAACCTTTTACACAACAAACACTAATAAATCACTAAAAATATGAAATAAATTAATCGCACAGTGTGGTTATTTCTCCTTTACTCCAACACTTGATTAGTCAATCTTTGTGAGATGCTAATATGTAATAAACTATCAGTTCATGGTCGGATTTTCATCATTTGTGATGACCAAACTAAAAAGGTCAAACACTCAAGTTCAAAGCTATCAGTAAATGTTTAATTATTTAATGACTGTTTATATCAGAAACTTGCCATTCTTCTGTAGAGATCACTGTAAAAATATTGAATATTTTTGTTTCCATGTTTGATTCAATTGACTTGTTGAGTAAAGTTCAGTTCTTGATAGATTTACAAATATTTAGAAAAGAACTGAACTACTTTAGAAAAACAGCATGTTCGTCACATTTACAATTAAAGAGTAAAATTTAACTATTTTACTAGGTTTTCTCAACTGTGAAAATACTAGTACTAAAAAAAATAAAGATAAATATAGAGAACTAAATGAATCTAATTAACCCATAAATGCCTCACCTGTAGGAATGTAGACAGCGTCTGTCGTCATTTTGTTATTCTCAACAAACTGGCAGGTGAATCTTTTGTTGTTTCCAGGTTGACGTATCATAATCGCATCAGAATCACAGTTGCAATGAGAAAGTTCAGTTCCAGTTTCATCCACCCAGATGATCCGTTTTCCCTCACAATCAAAATGGTCATAAAATCTCTTCAACAAACATAATATGTGTGTTCTGCCAAAATGTGATCTTGAAAAAACTAAAAAAAAAAGAAAAAAAACAACAAAGATATTACATTATTTTAAGACGATACTCTTAATCCCTATCATTCATAATTTATCATAAATATTTAACAAATTGAATGTGAGACATTTACAGCATTTACTAATATCAATAAAACTGTTTTGAAGTTGGTTATTTAAACAAAACAGGAATCTAAAACATTCAGCTCATCTCATTAATATGTATACTCACTGCTCAAAATGAAAAGAAACACAGAGGCGTCTGACTTTATCCCATTCATGAGTCGACAGTCATATCGACCAGCATCATCATCAGTGATGTTTCTGATGAGCAGAGAGCAGTCGCTGCTCATACTCAGTCTGGAAGCTCCAACTGAACTCTGGACAACATTTTTATCGTGAACTTCTATTTTAAGTGGTGAACTTTCATCTTTCCAGAACAGCCAGTTAACATCAGAGCACGATGAAAAGGAGGATTTAGCTCTACAAGGTAACATGACGTCATCTCCAACTCTGTGATACAGATATTCAGTTTGTGGAATGATTTCTGCAAAAGAGAAAAGAACAAACTCAGAGAAAAATTCATCTTTTCAAACAAAAGTCACTAAGAAACTCACTGAAACTATAGGTAGAAGTTGAAAATAGGAGTTTGCAAAACGCAAATTAAACACGCAGTTTTAAGTTGTAGTTTTTTTCTTTAAAAAAAATGTTAGTACAAAATTATTTCATATTCTCTTTATTTCCAGTATTACAGTTGATGAGATGATAATCTGTTATAATGGTCAATTCATGATTTGATTTCCTCTTGGCAGTCTTAGCTCCACCCACTTAGTAAATTCAGAGTGAGATTTTTTAAAGATTAGAGTAACTGCTTAATATTTACTTAGAAAGTCTTATTTTTTAACTTGCCAGTCTTCAATAGTGATTTGCATAAAATGATATAATTTATTTTCTGTTTAAATTAGACCAATATAATTTACTTTAAGTAAAGTTCAAGTCTGCCTTTATATAGTTAAGCTAATTCAAAAACTACTGAACTACTTTAGAAAAAAACAGCATAAGTTCAAAACGTACAATTAAAGAGTAAAATTAAATATTTATCCACCACTCAAAATGCTTTACAACGATCCACAGAAATCATTGGGAATGTTTTAAATGTACGTTTTTTTGCTTTTTTTTTGTTTGTTTTTTTCCAATTAGGAAAATATTTTAGCCATTAAAAAAGAAAACACTAAATGAATCTAAATAACCCAAAAATGTCTCACCTGTAGGAATGTAGACAGCGTCTATCATGACTTTGTTGTTCTCAACAAACTGGCAGGTGAATCTTTTGTTGATTTCGCTCTGTTTCACAGTCACAACAAAATCACAATCTAAATTTTCACCAAAGAAAAACAGAGGGGATTTTGTAGACACTTGGGTTCCAGTTTCATCCACCCAGATGATCTTGTTCTGCTCACAGAATTCAGGTTCATCATAATTCTTTAAAGAGCATGATAATCTCACTCTTCCATAAACATCCAATGGAGATGGAGAAACTTGAGAAAAACATAAACAAAGAAAACAAATATTGTATTAAGGCGGTACCCTTTAATTCTTAGTATCCCCAGTTTAACATTAAATTCAACTGATTTTTAAATGTGACATGTTGACAATATTGACTAAGATCAATCAAACTTTATCATGTTAAACAAAACAGGAAACTCAAACCTCGACTCACCTCATTAGTGATAACGACATACATTGATCTTTACTGTTTATTGATTCATCAATTCAACCTTTTTATTGTATCACATATTGAAACATGTAAATATATTCTCTAGAGCTGTCAGGCGATTAAAAATTTTAATCGCAATTAATCGCATTGTCTATAGTTAACTAGCAATTAATCGCAAATTAATATGTGGCCTTTTTTTAAAGAAAAAAATGTGTGCTTCGTGGAATTTAGCAGTTCTACATTAATTATGAAAACAAGAATGTCAAAATTAATAGTTTTCATCAGAAATACTTTATTTTGTAACATTATATTGAGATAAACTTTCTTAACAATAAAAGGCTGTAACATAAAATGCCTAACAAAAGCCCAAGTGCAAGTGAAGGGCATTTTAAATTCAAAACTTCAATCAACGTTCAGTAAAATAAAATTAAAAAAACATCAAAATAACATTTCCATAACACTTTCATGTTCATTTTTTGTCAGGACCAAATCCTTTCCTCCTCTGCTGAACTACAGTAATAAATGAAATAGAGATTTATCATTTCCAATAAACTTTTGTTTTTTAAAACCTTAAAGACTGAGAAAAGAGGGATACTCTGTGGATAGTTTGACAGTCTGTTACTGCCGCCGCATTCTCTGACTGCAGCTCGATGCAGCGACGTGTCCAGCGGAGCTCACGCCATGAATATGCCGGCAGACAGACCTCTATGCTGGGGCTGGATCACGCTGAAACCTCCAGAACTTTGGGATATTTTGCATATTTTCGCACGGCCAAAGAGGGACGGGCCACACACTCAAAGCTGAGATTTATCTTTTCATCTACAAATAACTGCCGTTGTTTAAACTACATTTAAAACGTCCCCCGGTGCGCTTGCTGTTCAGAACGTCGGGGGTCCGCAGCTCTCGGGACCCGAGCTGGTACCACCAGACGTGGTACTGGACGCGAACCGGAGCCGAGTTAGAGTGCAGGAGCTCTCCAGGTCCTAGCGCCGGGCCGGTTCTAGCTAGCAGCTCGGTGGTTGGAGACCCAGCCGGTGAGTTAGAGGGCGATGAGGGACGCCCGCGCGCGCGGTGTGGAAAGGCACGTATGAAAAAATCCGCGATTAATGCGTCAAAAAAATTGTAGGCGTCACCCACAAGTCAAATTAACGCGTTTTTAGCGCAACAAATCTTACAGCCCTAATATTTTCTCTCACATCTCATACAAAACATGCTTTGTCAGCAGTTTGACCTTTTTTCTACTGAAATGATTAAATTAGTTCACATGTTAGTGTCTTTTCAGGGTTTGAGCTTTTTTTTGTTGTTGTTCAGATCAGAATGTTGACAATCATGTAGTCACAATCACACAATTATACAAGTCAGAATACTCACTGCGCAAAATGAAAAGAAACACAGAGGCGTCTGACTTTGTCCCGTTCATGAGTTGACAGTCATATCGACCAGCATCATCATCAGTGATGTTTCTGATGAGCAGAGAGCAGTCGCTGCTCATACTCAGTCTGGAAGCTCCAGCTGAACTCTGGACAACTTTTTCATTCTGCACTTCTGTTTTAAATGGTGCATTTCTGTCGTTCCAGAACAGCCAGTTAACATCAGAGCACGATGAAAAGGAGGATTTAGCTCTACAAGGTAACATGACGTCATCTCCAACTCTGTGATAGAGATGTTCAGTTTTTGGAATGATTTCTGCAGGAGAGAAAAGAACAAACTCAGAGAAAAGTGGAACTTTTCACACAACAGTCACTAACAAAATTACTGAAACAATGAATTCAAATAGATCAGTCTGTACAGTGTATTAAAAACATAATTTTTAGTTCCGCTTAGTCTTTATAAAAAGTATAAATAATTAGCAGAATGTTATGTAAGTTTTCTCTACTTCTGTGATTTTTTTTTTTCTTAATTTCAGTCTAAATTGTTCTATGTGAGATTCTGATTCAGTTCATGGTTTGACACACTCTTTTGTGGTGAACGATGAACTATTGGGATGAACTATTCCATTTTTGCTCCACCCACATAATTTGAGTGCCAGATACGGTGAGGCATGTTTTTTGTTTTTTTTTGATCATGTAGGGGTCTAAGATTTTTATCTTAGACGCATCATTGTGAGGGATATAATCTCAGAAAATCTGGAAATAACATTGTATTTTTTTCTAAATATTGTGACCCTCAAAAACCTGTTAGTTCACCTTTAAATAGTCCACCTCCATTCCACTTATTACCCCAGAAGCAATTGTGAGATTTTTACCTACATAAAGACTCCTGTCCACCCAATCAGAATGACTAACTGGTGGTAAATACTTACTTGCCTCAATGTCTTTTAAAACTGGCAGTGATTGTTTAATATTTAATCAGAAAGACATCTGTTATTTAACTTGCCATTTTTCTATGGTGACCACTTTAAAAATGACTGAATTTCTTTAAAAGTTTATATTGGATAAATCTAATTGAGTTTCTGAGCAAAGTTCAATTCTGTTTTTATAGATTAAAGCTGTATAGAAAACTACTGATCTATGTTACTAAACTACAGACTAAAATTAAACATTTAGCACCATGAATGTGTTATGAAATAGATCCACAAAATTAACTTTAAAAGGTTTTCTTTTTTTATCTGTAGAAACACTTTGATCATTAAAAAAATAATAAATACAATTTTAACACCTGATAAACTCAAATTATCCAAAAGTTCTCTTACTAGTAAGAAAGTAGACAGCATCTATCTTCACTTTGTTGTTCTGAACAATCTGACAGGTGAATCTTTTGTTGCTTTCACTGTGTTTCACAGTCAAAACAGAAACACATTTCCAACGTATTACAAAAATAACAGGTTCTTTAACGAGGAAGTGATCAGATAGCAGTTCAGTTCCAGTCTCATCCAACCAGATGATCTTGTGCTGCTGACAAGATTCGTCATAACTCGTTAAAGAGCAGGATAATTTGAGTCTTCTATAAACATCCAATGGAGAAACTACAGGGAAAAAAAGAAATGAAACATTACTTTCAGGTGCTATCCTTAATCTGTAAATAAAAATAAAGTTGAACACATTTTCAGTGTTCCTAATATCAAACAAATATAAAATATAGAAACATGTATCTTCTCCCATGAGCTGACTCCCTCACATCTCTCATACTAAACATGCTTCGTCCAGCCCAGTCTCAGTAAAATGCGTACATATGCCACGATTTGAGAAAT
Organism: Oryzias melastigma; assembly: GCF_002922805.2. Taxonomy (NCBI): domain Eukaryota; kingdom Metazoa; phylum Chordata; class Actinopteri; order Beloniformes; family Adrianichthyidae; genus Oryzias; species Oryzias melastigma. The sequence continues at coordinate 11,862,006 of NC_050535.1, forward strand.
ACCGTGTATAATATACGCCAAAACCGGTTTTTGCGTGCGTATTTCAGAGTGCAAAGTCGTGGAATATGTACGCATTTTACTGAGAGTGTGTTGCTTTGTCAGCAGTTTGACATTTTTCCAACTGAAATGATTAAATGTGTTCACATGTCAGTTTCCCCCTTTTTTTGGATCAAATATGAATCCTGACATTCATGTAGTCACAGTAACAAATATATTCATTTCGCAATACTCACTACTTAAAATATAAAGTGACACAAAAGTGCCTAGCTTGTTCCTGTCAGTGAGTTTATAGACGTATTGACCAGCATCTTTTTCAGTGATGTTTCTGATGATCAGAGAGCAGTCATTCTTCACACTCAGTCTGGAAGCTTTGTCTGAAGATTCTTCAATTTTCCGTCCTGTGTTCAATGCTTCTATATAAAGGGAGTTTTTGTAACTCCAGAGAACATCAGCACATTGGTTGAAGGATGCATCAGCATTACAAGGTAAAAGGACGTCCTCTCCGACTCTTTTATAGAGTTGTTCAGTTTGTCTACTGATTGCTGCATAACAAGAAGAAACAGAAAATTACAGTCAGACTCAGCAATTACAACCAGTCATCATTGAAAACTTCAGTTTTATAATACAGAGAAGAAATACACAATCTGCAAGCAAAAATCTTTACTTCCTTCTGTTATTTACCTCATTCTGATCTTTTACTGACATTTTCTAAATAGATGTGAAAGGAGGTGAAGCATTAGGGCTCATAAAATCCTCTCATGATACTTCCTTATATTTCAAGCTTTTTAAAATATTTCATTTAGTGCAAGTTATTTGAAACTTGATGGGTAAAGCTCCAAAAAAACTAACCTTTTAAATCATTTATCTATTTTTTTATATAATCATACAATAGAGGTCATTTGCATCTATTTAGCCATTTTCCTATTTTTTTTTAAGTTTGAATGGAAACAGCTTCATTTCAATTCATTTGGTTTGGAGCTAAGAAATGAGTTAAAACATTTAGGATCATCTTTTGAAATTTCTAACTTTAACATTTATGTCCTTGCAAGCCTTCCTTTTAATTATTGTTCTAATGTTTACATTTTTGGCTATTGAAACATTTTCCCTGGATTAACAAGTATTTTTTAAGCTCTCTAAAAAGCATTGTTAAGGTGCTTTCACGTCTAACGCGATCCGCACGATGAATTTGCTTGTGTCGCACCTTTTTCGCAGTGCGGCGAATTAGTTGCTTTAAAAAAATGTGTTCCTGACGCCGAGGCTGCATCTGGGAGGAGCTACCAGCTCTGTCTGTGGAATTCTCACTTAGAATGAATGGAAGACACATATGATGTTGAGGAATACACAAACATTAGTAATCATGTCCTCATGTTTGAGTTACCATTAAAAGATTTTCCTGGTACGGGGTGGGGGGGCACAGGGGGCTGTGTCTGTATGACCAACACATCCTCACCCTCGACTCGTCACATATTAACACATGGTTAAAGGACCCTCCGCGTCAAAACTTGAAGTTTTGGGGTACCCCTCTCGCTAAAATGTGACGACCTGGCTGATCCAACAAGATCCCGACTCCCCACCTCTGAGTCTGCTACCGGGACGAAGAGTGAACCAGTATGCCCGGCACCAGAGGTGGTACTGGACGCGCAATGGCCTTTCTCTCACTGTCAGTACTTTGGTAAAGCTAGAAGATGAGTCCGACGAGTTACGGTCCAGCACACGGAAATACGTGATCCCGAAACGCAGATTCTCAACCATAGAAATAATGTTACTTCAATTTCTGCCTCATGAACTAGAAAAAAAATGCTGTTTATTTGTAGTCATTTGTTTAGTAAATTGTTTGTTTTTAATAATAAAATTAGCAAAAAAACAAAATACAACTGATAAATAAATAAATTATTGATCCTCAAGATCAACAGACTCAAAGTTTTACCAAATTTGACAGCTGAAGATTAGAGGTTAGACATTCATAAAAAAATGATGCATTGTTTCTGTTTTACAAAAAGCACAGCTGTTTCCCTCACTTCATGTCTTTTCTGTGCAGCTTTGTGTCAGATCTGAACACTAAATGAATGCTAGACAAACATGAAATACATGAACTATTAAATGGAAAGTAATACATGTAATAGAATGTCAACAATGCATTACAAAAAATAATAAAGCATCACATTATCAGCATACGCTGAATAAACTGAAGGCACCAATTCAACCCAGTTTACGTAGGATTGGTCAATCTGTGGTGAGGCTACACTCTGCTCACACTTCTCCTTGCAGCATTTGCTGTAACTGAACAAAAATAGAGCGGGTGGGGTTGTGCTGGTCTTGCTTGGCCTAAGCAGTGGTTTAGGTTTGTACCTTGAAGTAGTCTTGATTTGTGGGCTTGAGTTTTAGTTAGCCTTTAGCCGACTTGGCAGCACTCTAATTATTTCATTTTAGTTCTTTCTTTTTCAACACAATCTCTTTTATCTAATAAACTATGTTCCTTTTCCTTACTGGAGTCAACTTTTTATGTTATGGCCCCATTTTGTGTTTTCACCGAGACAGGTTTGACCATTGGGGCTGTAATGAGTGGGCTACTGCCTCACTTCCCTTAACTGCTCGTCCTGGGTTGAAAAGTATTTTGAGGACAGGAAAAACAAACAAAAAAAAAATACTAAATCAACCCAAAACTCTCCTTATGTATGTCAACCCACCCAGGACATTTTTAACCGCAAATTCAGAACCAAAACCGCCCACTGCTGGCTGATCTGAGATCTTTTAACCTCTATACGCACGTGCTAGTAAGAGTGTTTGAGATGACCAAGTCGAGCTTAATGAAAAATTATTTGACACTTTTTTCCCTTAAGTCATCTTTTTTGTTTCATTTTTATTCATTCATCTTTTTGAATTTTTATCATAGATCTGCATATTCTGAAATATATTCAGAAATACTGTTATGTCTACTTAGATAGTTTTGTGATCTATTGAGCTGGACACACACACACACACACGTTTGCTTCCTCCCACTCCCTTTCAAGAGCTTTATGTCTGACATATCTTTAAATAGATGTAAATCCTCTGATCATTTCATTGCACATGCATAATACTTGTTTTTTATTGCTTGAAATAAACCATTCCATCCAATTAAATTTGATCTGAAAACAAATTACAACAAAGTTTGTAATTCTTTCAGTTATTTTCATAAAACAAAAAAAATACTTTAAGACAAAGAGACAAATTAGAAATACTAGAAAAATCTTGATCCCAATAATACTTTTAATACATGATTCTGTATTTTAAAGAATAATCCAAAATATTATTTAATGTAAGACACACCATAGACAATAATAGACACACTATATGTGGTGAAAACAACACAGGAAAAAAAACATTACAGTAAGAAATGTTTTCAAATAATATTTTTACCTTCAAAATGAAGCATGAATATAATGATTAATTTCAGTCGTAGAGTCATTCTTTCGCTGTTGGTGTCTTGCTGTAAATGTTCATTTCCTTTTTGATCCTGACTGAATAGAAAATAAAGTCTAAGCTCCACCCACTCAACATCTAGTGTCAATACATTTGTGAGTGATTTTCAAACTGAAAGGAAGAAAGGTTAAAAAAACTATCAAGTTGAGGTTTGATTGAAACATAAAAAGAAACTAATTGTAGTTATAGTTGAAGATAGAGAGAAAAGCTCAAGAGTTGACCAGTTTTCAACAAAACAAGTCGTGTTCTTTGCCATTTCCTGTCAGAGTTGTCATAACAGAGGAAATGCTGCTTCTTCATTTCTTGTACACAGTGCATGCTTCTTAACACTTTGCAATTCATTTGTTACATTTATCTTTTGTTTAGAAACTGACAGTTTTTATCTTCTGCAACAAACTTGATGTTTCACGACAAAGCAGCAACTGAAATGAAATGTTTTTTACCTTACATGAACAAGCCCTTCCTCTTTTACTCCAACTGGTCCAGTCTTGTAAAGGAAGCCACCATGGGGCCCATTTCAAAAACTCTGAGCTTGTGAACTCTGAGTTAAGGAAAACTCTGAGTTTCTGGTTTTAAAAATGGAGGTAACTTAAACTCGTGAAAGTGGGTGAAACCAAACCCCTTTCACGAAGCGGGTTAAGCTGAACTCAGAATCAATCACTAGGGCAACTGACTCTGTGATCGGAATCTGGTCTGGAGCAGGTTTCCTTCAGGAAACTCAGAGTTCCCTGTGGTCTCCACCCCTTTTTAAAGTGAAGGATGATCAAATAGGACTTAAAATTTTGAGAACATTCACATTAGAGACTTCACGTTTCCGCCATGCAGAAACCAAAACAGCATGTCCATTCATAGAGGATCCCGTAGATGAGGAAGCTGGATTAATCCAGAGGGAATGTCATTTATGTCGGGAGAGGATTTTGAGACTACGGGTCGATTGCCTGCGCTCCTCAATTCATTTTTATTTAAGCAATACAGTTTTCCAGGGACTCATTATTAATAATATTGAGTTTTCTTTTCCTCTTTTTAAACTCTTAACAATGGAAATCTTTAAACCTTGAACAGTGAAGACGCCTGTCAAACATCAGACAGATCAAAAACCATTCCTTACTTAGCAAGTGTCAAAATTACATTCCTGGTATTATTTACTACTTATCCTGAGTTGAAAATGATTTAAATGTACGTTCACATTAACTCTACTTTCTTCCACGCCAACTCTCTTTGTTTTGCCGCTGCAGTCGTTGCTCTTTTTGTGGAAAATGTGCTCGTAGTCGGCATGTTCTTGTAGCAACACATCAGTTTTGTCACCGTGAAGAATGAAGCCCTAATGGAGTTTGTTCCCGTTGATGGTGAATCGTGTCGCTCTTTTTAAGGCTAAACGCTGTAAACCGGCCCTGAAGCCTTGGATCAATGAGCGCACTCCAGCGGAGCGGTAATGGAGAAAAGACAGGCTTCAGGTTTCATTAGAGATTTTTAACTAAGTATCAGGCTGCTGTGAAAAGTTCTAGGACCTATTTCATGTCCAATGTTGTATATGAGAACATCAGCAAACATAAGATCCTTTTTAACTCTTTAAAGTCTCTTTTAAGTCCTTGTGATTTCTCCTGCCTGACTCCTTCTTTCAACGTTTAGGCCAATCTCCAAATTATCTTTTCTTTCAAAAATTTTAGGCGAGGTTGTTTATCTTCAACTGCAGGACCAACTACAAAGTCATGATGCTGTTGAGAAGTTTCAGTCTGGTTTAAAATCCTGTCACAGCACTGAAACCACTCTCCTCAGGCTGTGCAATGACCAGGTTTTAGCTGATGGGTCATTCTGGGTCCTCCACCGTTTTATTTCTTTTAGATCTCACTGCTGCCTTTTGACACAGTGGATCACAGTGTTTTATTGTCCAGACTGGAGGAGCCTGTCGGTGTGAAGGGTTCAGCCTTCAGTTGGTTCAGGTCTTATTTATGTAGTAGGATTTTTTCTGTCCAACTTGGACAGTTTTATTCATCATAAACTCCCCTTGAACATGGTGTACCCCAGGGCTCAGTTTTAGGCCCTCTTTTATTCTCACTTTACCTGTTGCCACTGGGCTACATTTTCAGAAAACATTATGTTTTATTCCACTGCAACGCAGGTGACGTCCAGATCTACCTTCCCTTAAAATCTGGTGGAGCTGGGGGTCTGGACAATCTGCAAAAGTGCCTAGCCGACATAAAATCATGAAAGAAAGACAGAGGTTTTTGTTTTCTGAAAAACTGACCAGCTGACAGGTTGCTGTAGTGCTCTTGGCGCCCTGAACCCACCTATTGTTCCAGATGGAGAACAGGACGGAAAGGGTCCGGCAACACCATATGGATTTTGGACAGATAAATATCCTTGAAGTGCCAGAATAATCTCAAGTTATACAAGCTATGAATTGACCAATCAGATGTCTCAGTAAAAGCACGTGGGGCATGCTGGGTCCACCTCAAACATTTGACTGACAGATTCTCCCGAGCCACTTTCAGTAGAACTACAATCGTCTCATCATTGATGATTGTAGTCCCCCTAAAATTATGACTCAGACTAACTTGGACTTATATCTGTTATCTGGCCCCAAAATCACGGTGTCCGAATCAGAAAGCTTGACAGAAGTGTGTGTGTGTTGGATTATATATTTTGGAAGGTTATGGGATGTGTGTAATGAAAGGTGTGAAAATTGGCTTCCGGGGTGCTGTGATGACACCTCCTGTTTGCTGGAAGTGGTTAATATAGACATGAACTTTTTCGTACATGAGTGTAGTGGCATGCCTGCTACTCCTTTTGAACAAATGTTCCACTATTACTGAGTCTGTAACTGGCTGCATGTTTCCATCAGCTTTTGTCACTTGACAACAACAAAATGTTGCAGTAGAGGTGACCAGAGGCTCAAGGAGTGGGGTCCTTCAGAGTTTTCAGGACTCTTAAAGACTTTTTTATAATTGGCCTTGTTACATCTTCCCTCTTCTGGAGGGAAGGCTTTAATAGAAAACAGGTAGAGGATCAACAACCTGGAACGGAGATCTGGCTCTGTTCTTAGAGGTACCCAACAGTCTCACTGTGATGGGTGAAATCAATATGTTACAGAAACTGGAATGCTTAAATTCAGCGGGTCGTCTCGTCTGATCTGAGGTGAACACAATAGTCCACTAATATTTATATTAGTTTATGAGAGTTTGAGATTATTTTTCCTCTCAGATGTCTCCAGTTTTAAACCTTCTGATGTGTCACTTTTTATTATTACTGATGTTCATGTTATGTTTTTGATTTACACATTTCTAGTGGGTTTGCACTGAATCTGATTGTTATAATCATATTTTATTGTGGCTTTGTTTGACATTTGCAGACATTTGTGTTGCAACAAAAAGGATTTTCTTAAAGGAAATGTCACAGAATTACTGACGCCAGAAGGTCTGAGTTATTTATGGAGAGAGTCTCAAAATGTTTATTTCTGCGATATACCGACTGCTTAACAACTGTTACTCAACAGGAAACTTGCTAAAGTCAGAGTTCTGCTTTTAGGCTCTGACAATGGAATGGAAAAGAACAAATTCTTAGGAACAAATAAAACACCTTTTTTTCACCATACTCAACCAATTAACTAAAAAAAGTTTATTTTTTACTAAAGAAAAAAAAAGTTATTTATGATTTTAGACTACTTATATGTAGAATTTTGTAGTTGTTTTTGGTTTTGACTTTGTGTTACCTCTGTAGTTTGGGTGGAGTCAAGACTTTTTTTTTTTGTCACGATAAAAGAGGAAACTGAACACAAGAGAGGTATTTTACACCAAACTCTCACAAAGACAATGACTCAACTACTGTTAATATCGGTTATGCTTATGCTCCAAGTGAAAGGTAAAAAATGTCTTATTTTTCTTTTGAAGATAATTAAGATAATACACTGATTTGATAAAAAAAAACATCCAAATAAATGTATTTCAATTTTTGATCCTCCACGTCATGTGCTGAAAGTATTTCTTGTTTTTCACTTAGATCAAGCTGGTGGCCTGTTTGACTGCCCTGTTTGTCTACCTTTTGTTCTGTTCAAGTTTTGGATATTTTGAAAAGACTATAAAGCATAAAGTGAACTGAACCAGAGTTTTTTTTCTCACCAATTAAAGAGAAACTCTTATTTTTAGGTGGGCCAGATTTTTCTTTTTTTTTTTTTTTTGGATGGTCAGAAAATTCAGGAAAAAAATGTTACTTTTACCAATAAAGTGACAGTTTGAGGAAATGAACTCTGATAGATGCAAACCGTCATTCCGACCCTTTGAATTTTCCACCTTAAAATTAGTAATTGCATTTATCAAAATTTGGTAAATTTCACCCAACAATAAAATGTTCTGGTGTCTTTCCTCCTTTAGGCATCCAGGGACAAACTGAACACCTTTACAAAAAGCTTGGAGAGGATGTGGTTCTGTCTTGTAATATTAGCTTTTCAACCAACCTATGCTCAAGTGTGAACTGGCTGCACAGCAGAAATGCAAATCCTGCAACAGAGCTGGTTTATGGAGGACGAGTGAGGCTGGGTTCAGCTGGAGCCTCCAGGCTGAGTTTGAGCAGGAACTGTTCTCTGCTCATCAGGAACATCACTGCTGAGGACGCTGGAATTTACACATGTCGCCACAAGACGCGACCCAATTTAAATGTGTTCTTAAATACTCTGGGTAGTGAGTATCTTTTATAATATTCTTTGACACTATGAAAGTGAAAATTCCAAATTAGCAACAATCCAAATTGTGACATACCAGCATATATGTTTTAAGCAGTTGAGGGTTTCACATGTTTGAGGCACAAGTCCCTTTGTGTAATTGTGTAATTATTGTGTAATTATAAAAATAAGTCTGTTTACATCCCCATAAAAAAATTACAATTGGATTTTCCATAATTTGCAGACAGCCAGTCACACCAGATTGTAATCTGCATTTTATAAACAAAACTGTCTGATAATGTGAATGACTACAACACCCAGAATGCTTAGAGGGGCCAAGCAGCAGGCAATTGGTCAGAATGGTTGACAGAGCGTTTTTTTCTAGGGAATTGTCATGTTTACCTCTTTTATCTACAATAAACCTTTGCAGAGAGTACAACACAATACACAATTCATACTTTATTTACAATAACTCTCAAATTTTTTTGTTGTAATCCACAAAACAAGGAATAATACTCTCCCTTTTATAGTTCATTATGTATGATTAAGTTGTTCTTATACATTTGGAGAGTATTTGAGTGCTGTGTACCATGAAAAGTTGGTTCCAGGCCAGTAAGCAGAACTCATACATAAGGCACAGAAGGGAAAAGGATGTTTTTGAAAAACTGACAGTAATCATCATCATCATCATTGACCTGATCATCAGAAAATCTTGACCTAGCCTTTAATTTATTCCAGAGAACTATGTCTATTGTTATTTTGCTTACTTCCACCTCTAGTAATGTGTTCTTCATTAGAGTGAAAACAATTGTTCTGTGAGAAAGAAATGTTTGGCTACATGCTCCTGTATCATTTCCAGATCTTATATCTTGAGATATAAGGTCCTATCTTGTGGTCTAATATCTTATGTCTTGGAGGACTTCTGTCTCCCATATTTTGGTTTCCGTATATCTTCCAATAGAAGCCCTGGCATTTATTCTAAAAATTTGGTAGCGGGCCTAGCTGTTAGAGACAGGCTTCTATTGGAGACAGGCATTTATTCCATCACAGATAGAATGGTGATGGCCAATGGGTTCATTTTGCTCTAAAAAGCTTAAAGGAGCCTGGCCATTGTTAGAGACCAACATCTAAAGTTAGCAAACTCCTTTTAGACCCAGCATCTTTTAGAGACCGGCCACTCTTGGATGATATACGATACACATATACAGACATAACTCAATGAAATATATCGTATAGGGATCTATTCATGCAGGGAAGTATCAACATTTTTGTGCTATTTTTATTTCTCATTATCGTAAACTACTGTTCCCGATTGATGAACATCAGACTCTACATTTTACTTTAAGGAAATCGATAATTCGAGGAATCAAAAACTTGTATGTCTATATGAAAGGAATAACTTACTAAAAGTTCCTTTGATTTTGATATTTTCAGCTTAAATGCATCCCATTTCAAATAACTTTTTTTTTTTTGGTAAAATTAAGAAATTGAGTTCTCTCTTGAGTTGAATCTGTTGTGTTTTCTTTCAGTCACCTCGTCTTCACCAGATGATAATGGAAGAGTCATCTTACAGTGCTCCCTGAGTGGATATGACAATGTTGTCTGTCAGCAGAGCAGCATCTTTTGGAAAAATAAGAGAGGAATAGTGCTGCTTGGTAAGGGTGCGGAGTTTGAGTACAGAGGACAGACCAACTGTGTTTCTGCACTGGCTGTGAAACATCGGAGTGAAAACAACCAAAGATACTCCTGCATTCTTTTTAAGGACAACGAAGTAAAAAATAGTATTGTCTACAAACCACTCTTTACAGGTAAGAAACTACTAATATAGTTTTTTCTCTTTTTCAATTTAGCAGAACAAGCCAGACACAAACTTTTCCCATTCATGTAAAATAAGATGGAATATTAAGCAGTTATGTTGGTCCATCTGCTATGAGAGATTATTTGTGGTTTTGCTAAGATATATAGATGATTTTCAAAAGTGATGATGGACTTTAGTTTTGGCAGCTCGAGTGCAGAAGGTCATTCAGTCCAGAACTAGGGACGTTTGTGCTTCCAGGTTCTAGTCAGTGTCTTCAAATCAGTTCTGTGAAGAAGGGGTCCCCAATCATTCTAACTTCTCTGAATAATATTTTGTCATACCTGTTGTGTTCGTGTTTTCAATAATCAGGCCATGTGCAGTTGTTATATCTTCATTTTTAATCCTCGACTTCTTCTGCCGTTTTTCATCAGTCATTCAGTTACAACAACTCCCCAAACCAACCACTTGCGCCATCTAGTGGTGAAGATAATTTACAGCTTATAATCACAACAATACCAACATGGTAATTGGGCTTCACAGTGGTGTAGTGCTTATCACTCTCACTTCTGGAGTTTTCATATTTTCCATGATCACATCTAGATTTTCTCTAGGCACCATGACTTCCTTCCAGCATAAAACACGCTTTTCAGGTTATTTGAGCATTCTAAACTGTCGCTTGGCGTGAATGTGTGTGGTTGTGTTGCCCTGCAACAGACTGGCAACTTGTCCAAGAATGGATGTTTTGTTTTGTTTTGCGATGGATGGATGGATATAATATGTTGAAATGATCACATCCACTGTGACCAAGATGCATCTTACCATGCAGAATGCTTTGATGCTGCTGTTTTTTTATGTTTGGTGAATTCAGCTTCTGAATTAAAAAAAAAAAAAAAAAAAAACTCACATGTTTGTGCAAATGCAAGGATAAGTCGATGCAACTGCATTTGTCTATTATTTGCCAGTACTCAAGTAAATATAGGTGCCAATCAATTGGCCAGAATTTAATTTTAAATCGTACCCATGGATTCTGGTGCGGTTAACCTTGTTCTCTGCACCCCAAACTTCTGTAGTAGAGAAAGGCAATCTTTTTGTAACTTCTTTAGTAACTGGTCTACAGTCCAACTGTAGGGTAAGAGTTTATGTGTGAATGCAGATCAACCAAAAAAAATGTGTTTTGTTTTGTTTTTGCGCATCCATTTTCTAAGTTTTTTCATTTTCTTTTCTGCAGGCGTCAGTGGACAAACTGAACACCTCCACAGAGGAGTTGGAGACGACGTCCTTTTACCTTGTAGGGCTAAATCGTCCTCTTCCTCATGTTCTGATGTTAACTGGGTGTACAGCAGAGATGTGGACGATGAAGTTGAACTACAAGTTCGCAGAGGGAAGGTTGATCAGAGTTCAGCTCGAGTTTCCAGGCTAAACGTGAGCAGGAACTGCGCCCTGCTAATCAGAAACATCACTGATGAAGACGCTGGAGTTTACACCTGTTGGTTTAAGGATACAGATGAATCGGATGGAGATGTTTATCTCAGTATTCTGAAAAGTGAGTATTTTAACTTGAAAATTCATTCAAAACAAATGTTTGGTAGATGTTTGTAAATCTTTTCACTGCAGATCTTCCTGTTCACAACTTTATCATTATCGGGGGAGCGGTGGTGAAGGTGGTGTTGATGTTTTTGGGCGTGGTTGCTGCTCTGGTCTGCCTGTGTAGGAAGAGAACCAAAGGGAACTAAAACAAGTGAGTTTATATTTTTTTCTTTCCAATATCTCTTAATGTGGAGGAATTCCATCTCTGCTTCTGTCAGCAGCAACAATGTTAAACTTTGGTTTATGCTTTTGGAAGGCAGAAGGTGGCAGCACGGGGAGTTGCCTCAATATCTCCAACTGGGGATGGAAATAGTGATCAAGACTGATGATGAAGACGTGCTCTTCTTGTCAAGAGTTAAAGTCAAGTTTTCTTTTCTTGTAGTTAATTTTTTTGTATTATTTTTATAGTTACATTTTAGACTGATGTTTATTTAGGCACAAAAATAATATGTTTACCAATGTTTAATTTCACATTATTTGTACCCCTTGAAGGGAATTCCCTGCACTGTAAAATAATAAATTCCAAATAAAAATGTTGTTTTATGTGTTATGTTTGATCCCTTTCTTTGAAATGACTGCTTCCTTTGCACACCATTTTAACAGCCATTGTGCAGCTGTTCTGGACCAAGTTTTACCCTTCAAATCAAACACTTTAATGCAGAAATGCCATACTCCTTGGTTAAATGAATGTATTTTAAATCTGAGAAGACTATGTCGTAAAACTGAACATTGTGGAAGTCCACCAAACTTGAGGTCCACAGACTACACCTTAGGGACCTGATGTTCTCTCTTAATGAAATAATAAAAGAAGCCAGATCAAAATACTTCTTCCAGTTGATAACATCTAACAAGAAAAATCCAAAAGTTCTGTTCAACACAATTAACTCTATGGTTTATCCGGCTTTGCTATCAGCCCCTGTGCCTTGCAAAGGTGATAGTAATGATTTCTCAGAATCCTCAGGGCAAAACTTACTGATGGTGCACCAGACACGTTTTAAAACCATTCTTTTAACCCTTGTGCTCTCTTATGGGGTCCAGATTATCCCACCCTTACATTGAGGTGTTAGCCCTTCCATGACAAAGGTGGACGAGGTGTACAAGACTTCATGTCTGTCATTGGACACCAGTAAAGATCGACAATCATTGAAAAAAAAAAGTTCAGCGCACTGTCTTGTGGGGTCGAAATTACCCCACTTTTAATGTAAACAAGGCAAAAGGGTTACAGGAGTGGCACCTAGGCTGTGGAACAAACTCCCCCCCTTTTTACGTTCACTGGACTCTATGTTTTGAAAAACCCAATTCAAAACCCATTTTTACAAGTCAGCTTTCGGGCCCCACTGAGTGAACCTCTGTTTGGCTGAGCATTTTTATAATTGTATGTACTTTTAAATGTGTTGTGTTTTATGAGTCTCTTTTATAAATTTTGTGTATTTTTTACTCATATCCTGTAAAGTTCTTTGTGACTGCTGTCTGAAAAAAGTGCTTTATAAATAAACTTTACTCACTTACTTAATATTTAAATTGTAAAATTAGTGTTAAAACTACAGTGGCCCTGAGGTCCAAATCACATCAACAAATCACTCAGTGCAAAAACATATTAAAGAATACTATGAAAATGGAATTATATTGGATTGTGTTTGTGTTGATATGAAGATGTTTGGAGGTTTACTTATAGGATGAAAAAAGCTGATTGATCGTCTGTTTCTACAGGAAGAACCACAGAGGAAGATGAAGAAAATGTTCAGTGAAGAAGAGATGAGGCAACTCTTCTTCTTGTGTGTTTTGTTTTATGAAAGTGAATTGCACTTAATAAAAATGGCTAGCTCTTGTTCTATGTTTTAATGTTTTTCATGCTCATTTTTGTAGTAATTACTAAAGCAAAGAACTATAAAGAGACTGGACACTAACCTCCTCCACGTTGAAACCTGTAAGATTAACTGTAATTAGAAGCTGAAAAGTCACAATGTGTTTGTTTAGTTTATGTGTTCATCATAATATGGTGAATGGCGTATACTTGTATAGTGGTTTTCTACCTTCCTTGAAAGCCCAAAGCACCTTACGCTGGACACGGAAGTGCCGCAGACCTCCGTAGAGGCTAGCGACGCACAACGGATCGTTTCGGCGTCTGGTCTAATTTGTGCCTGAGCCGTGAGCAATCTGTATCAATTCTGGCAGGAAGTGACATCAACATACATGAGAAACGTGTATCTTGTAGAAATACAAGAATTGTATGTGTTGCTGCTCGTCCACACACAAACACACACACACACCATCACACAGCATGAACACAACTACTCACAAGTATCAAGTATAAAAATATTATATTATTATTATTATTTTTTTTTTTAACCTGTCCTGTCTAACAGCTGAGCCAACAGATGTGGGCTGAGAGCTTCTTGTGTTGGGCAGATTTTACTGTCACAACAGGGATTTATTTAGTATAAACCCCTGTTGTATTTAATGCTAAACTTTATTTATATTGATTATGTTTTATTTTATTTATTTGTTTTTCTTTGTAGTTGGA
>NC_050535.1:11877634-11932189 GCF_002922805.2 Oryzias melastigma
CCCCGCGCTGGGCCCAAGTTCCCCCAGCTCAGGGGGGCAAATATTATATTATTTTATATATGGTCTGGATAAATTTACGGTACGACGCGACTTGTGTCAAAAATTGCACCAACTTTTTCCTTTTAGAACAAAACTGCAGATATTTTCTTCTTTGTGCTCTTTCCTGTTCCAGCGGATGGTGTCTAGTAACTATATATATATATGTATATATATATATATATATATGATTAATCGCAATTAAAACAGCTTAGTATGTATACTAAGCTGTTTTAATTGTGATTAATCGCATTGTCCATAGTTAACTCGCGATTAATCGCAAATTGATATGTTGCCTTTTTTATGAAAAAAATATGTGCTTCGTGGAATTTAGCAGTTCTACATCAATTATGAAAACAAGAATGACAAAATTAATAGTTTTCATCAGAAATACTTTATTTTGTAACATTGTATTGAGATAAACTTTCTTAACAATAAAAGGCTGTAACATAAAATGCCTAACAAAAGCCCAAGTGCAAGTGAAGGGCATTTTAAATTCAAAACTTCAATCAACGTTCAGTAAAATAAAATAAAAAACATCAAAAATAAAATTTCCATAATACTTTCATGTTCATTTTTTGACAGGACCAAATCTTTTCCTCCTCTGCTGAACTACAGTAATCCATGAAATAGAGATTTATCATTTCCAATTAACTTTTGTTTTTTAAAACCTTAAAGACTGAGAAAAGCGGGATACTCTGTGGATAGTTTGACAGTCTGTTACTGCCGCCGCGTTCTCTGGCTGCAGCTCGATGCAGCGACGTGTCCAGCGGAGCTCATCATGAATATGCCGGCAGACAGACCGCTATGCTGGGGCTGGATCATGCTTAAACCTCCAGAACTTTGGGATATTTTGCATATTTTCTCGCGACGAAAGAGAGACGGGCCACACACTCAAAGCTGAGATTTATCTTTTCATCTACAAATAACCGTCATTGTTTAAACTACATTTAAAACGTCCCCCGGTGAGCTTGCTGTTTGGAACGTCGGGGGTCCGGAGCTCTCGGGACGCGGCGCCGGACGCGAGCCGGTACCACCAGACGTGGTAACGGACGCGAACCGGAGCCGGGTTAGGGTGCAGGAGCTCTCCACTTCCTGCCGCCGGGCCGGTTCTAGCTAGCAGCTCGGTGGTTGGAGACCCGCCCATGATCTAGTGAGAGCAACCGATGAGTTAGAGGGCATGAGAAAATCTGTGATTAATGCGTCAAAAAAAATTGTCGCCGTCATGCTCGTGTCAAATAAACACCTAATTAACGCGATAAATCTCACAGCCCTAACACATACACAATATAAAGTTATAATAAAGTTCTGCCCCAAATAACTAAGAGGTTTTGATAAATAACTCTTGTTTCCAAAGGTACATAGTCCCCTATTGTAACAGAAACATTGGAGTTAAAAAACTTAAAGAAAACACAATTTATTATGTTAATCTTCAACAATTACATTTAGACATTTGTGAAGTGTGACTAAAAGTCATGATGCAATTCAACAAATGGGTGGAACCAAGACAGTTTAGTCAGTTTTTTCCTTAAAAAACAGGAAATGAAGCTTTAAAACCAGAAAATTTACTGGAAAGTTAAGACCTTCAACTGAGAATGACTTTAGTTCTGGAACTAATGATTCTTTTATTGCTTCAGTTTGAAGGTAAATGTTTCTTAATTTTTTGTTTTATGTTGCAATATTTTCTCTCACCTTCAAAAAAAGTGTTAATTAAATTCAAAGAATGTTTGTTAATTTTGCTTAAACAGTGTTATAAATTTTTAATTGCATTTTAAATAAATAACTATTACACTGAAATGTCTGAATGTCAAGAATAAAGATATTGGCTGATATAAAACAATTAATCTTGTGATTAAAAGAAAGATCAATAAAAATATGCTATAATTGTAATCACTCATTTGGATAGAATGTCCAAGTATGTATAGCTATGCCCAGAAAATCAAATGTAAAAGACTATGAAGCATTTGTTAAGCTTTTCTCTCTTCCAGGCACCAGTGGAAAAACTATAAATCTGTATGCAAGAGCTGGGGATCAAGTACTTCTGCCTCGTAATGCTAGTTCCTCCTCTCACTCATGCTCCAAGGTGGACTGGTTGCACCGAAAAGAAAAGATTGCATCTGAAAAAGTTGTAATGGGTGGAATAGTTGTCCAGAGTTCAGCTGGAGCTTCCAGGCTGAGTGTGAGCAGCGACTGTTCTCTGCTGATCAGAAACATCATGGATGAAGACGCTGGACTTTATGTCTTTATTGAGTCTGATATATCCTCTTTTGTTTACCTAAACATTTTGAGCAGTGAGTATTTAACCTTGTTTATTTGCAACACTGTCAAAAGACACTGCATAACTACAGTTTAAGTCACATGATTGAATGCGGACATTGTGAAAGAATGTATGGGAGGAAGGAAGTTCAGAAAAGAATCAAAATCATTTTTCAGTGTATCTCACTTTTTTTTTTGTCTTTGTTGCAGTCTCTCCATCTCCACCAGATGTTCATGGAAATATCAAATTACAGTGTTCTCTTAGCAGCCTTGATGATAATGTTTCCTGTCAGCACAGCAGCATCTTATGGGTGGATGAAACAGGAACTGATCAGCTTGGTGAAAAAGCTGACTTTGAGTCTGGAGGACAGAAGAAGTGTGTTTCTGTTTTGACTGTGAAGCATCAGAGGGGAAACAACCAAAGACTCACCTGCCAGTTTGTAAAGAACAACAATGTGAAGATAGATGCTGTCTACGTTCCAGCCTCTACAGGTAAAAGTCAAGTAAGAATTCAGTCAAGGTTTGTTGACTCTTGTTTAAAGTCACTCAAAAAATTGTTGGGAGAATGTTTCACCATTCGATACAAAAATAGAGATGTATAATGTCACTGCAGTTAAAGGAAATCTCGTGTTTCTTCCATCACATCCGTGTTGCAACATAGTGGTGCAGCAGTGACTGATGTCTTAAAAAGGTTAACTTAATCATACTATATTTCCATTAAACTACATTAGATTCTCAATTTCTAACATAATTATTTCCTGATTTAAATAGGATAAAAGTTGGGCAGTGGGTTTACTCAGCCTCAGTGCAGGAATGTGCTAAAGATATACCAAACACGTACTCTACTAAGACTTACCTACTTACCTTCAATTTATACCCACTCATACACCCTGCATCACTGTAGTGGACGTTTTTTTTTTTTTTTTATCATTTTGGATAACAGCTCAACAGTTAACTCTCACAAATTTGTGCTTTAAAAAGAGACACTTTTCTTGGGCTTAACGCCGGGATCACACCAAATGCGGAAACGCCGCAAAGCGGCGCGGAACAGGGTTCCCTTCCATTCGGCACCCATCTTAACCTATGGCGTCGTTCAGACCAGGCACGGAGCGGCGCGGAGGGTCCGCGCGCTGCAGCGGAACATTTCAGTGTCTGGTCTATTTTTTCCGCAAGCGCTCTATATCAATACTGGCAGGAAGTTGCATCAAAATACATGAGAAAATCCTGTTTATTTTCAAAATATAACCAATTTTTCACAATAAAACGCTGCGATTAACTAATGTGATCAGTGTTTTAACACACAATAAATATATATGATATATAACTATTTTATAAATAAAATAAACACACAATCGCCATATGCACACATGTTTTGGAAAGGACACTCCCTATACATCACAAACAAATCTGAGTCCCTGATTGGTTAAAGTTTAGCTGGTTTAACTTTGAACATGCTTTCAATGACATTAAGTTTTGTACATAGATCCTAATACGGATTCGAAACCTTTTGTGGCAAAATGCGTAAAAACTAGATTTTTGATCACAAAAGCCCAAAACGAGGATTGATATACTTTTGAATAGACTTATCTTTGAAAGTGGTCACTTGAACACAAGTTTCTTAGCTTGGCTTTTATGTAACTTTGGAGTTAATTGTAGTGAAGTTTAATATTTCTCTGTTATTTAAACGTTGACTTAAAATATGGTGGGTATGAGTCAGGAACTACACTATATAGGAGCAACTCTTCTAAAAGGGCTTGATTTGGTCTTATATTTTAAAAGCGGATTGTATTTATTTTGTGATTTTTTTTTTCACGTTTTCTATCTTTAATCCTTTTACCACAGATCTTAACCATAGCAACACTTTTATCATAACTGGAGCTGTGGTCGGTGTGTTGTTGATGATGCTGGCTGTCGTCACTACTGTTCTCTTCAAACGAAGGAAAGCCAAAAAGACAGAGGATCCCAAAAATGAAACAGGTAGAATTTTTTTGGTGGACTTCATTCTCCATCTAGACAGATTTCTTGTCTCAATTTATGTGCATATTTTACTACTTTGTGTAACCTCAAATATTTAATATCTTTTAAAGTCCCTTGAGATAAAATAATTTTTTTAAGAGACTTGGCCTAGTATCATTGGCTATACACACACACACACACACACACACACCCCAACATGACAAAGAAACAAATTTAATATCAGCTCAAGAATAACACACTTTTTGATTACACACTACAAAAACCATTGTTTGAAAAGGACTTGTGGAGATGTGTTACACTGTCAGAAATGTCTGCAGTCACTAACAGCACAGAGATTTCATCTAAAGCAAGTGAAGATCATCTTAGTTTACAAGACCTGCTTTCCTGGGGTTATGAAATGGCCCTTCCAGCGTTTCTTTTTTCCAACTAAAAAAGAAAACACATTGGAGTTATCTTTCTTTATTTGGGGATGAACTGATGGATGCTAAGAACAAAGCCCTGAGGAACTCCTGTGCTAATAAGTGAAGAGATATGGGCATGAATGTTAATTCAGCTAATTTCTTTAAATGTGTTTAGAAATTGAATTATGTAAAGCTTGCAATGTGATTAGTTGTTACAAATTTTGCTCAACTTTACAGTTAACGTAGCACAATTTTTTAACCTTTGCTCGTTAATATTTCAGATCTTCCAAAATCGCCACATCACAATGTGAGTATTTTTATGTTTATTAAATATTTTGCAGTGATATAAATTGTTTAAGAATCTATGTGATTGTCAGAGGGTATTTCTGGATAGTTGAACATATATGAATAACTTTTAAAACATTTGACACTTGAAACAATGGTCCAAAAAGGCTTCGACAAATCATCTATTGCATAAAAGAATTACATTATTCTTTTTCTTATTAAGTATCTATAAGCAAGACAGAACCATAATGTTTTGCTTTTTTCTTTTTTTTTCTAGAGTGAACTGACTTATGCCACTGTAATCCATTTGAGACCAAATACTTCTGCCAAAAGAACGGTAGGTCACTTTCTCACTTAAAGCCTAACTTGTGAACGGAAAACTGAGGACACAGAATCCAAGATTAGACTGTTGTCAATTCATCTAAAATATTTTTAACTCTCTATTATGAAAAAATATATATACATTGGTCATAAATGCAACTTAAAACAGACAAAAAATACACTAATTGACAATTCAATGTATAGAATGAAATGAGCAGTTTTTCAAATGAACTGAAAAAGGACTTTAAATAAATAAGAGGGAATTTCTGAATCATCTGTCTGTAGTCAAAATTTTCAGGAAAATGTTAAGTAATTAGCTAATTGTGACATATAACCTTCGTCATTAATTGTAATTTTGTTTTTTATTTTTGCTTTGTGTATCACTTTGAGGCAGCCTTGGTTGTTAATTAGGACATTACACATGCACTCAATTAATTTGAATTTATATGTTTATAATGTTTAACTCTAGAATTCTAGAATTCATTTAGCAAAGAAATGTCTGGTTTGTGTTGTAGGTCAACAAAGAAGAAGCTGAAGTGACTTATTCTGCTGTTCGAGTGAAATGATATAAACAGATCTTGACGTCCTCCATCTCAACATGGAAAAAAGAAGAATTACAAAAGTAGAAAAGACAGAATGACCTGACCCCCTGGAAACAGCAGGAGATTATTTGCTGCAGTGGTAGTGTTCACCACTATACATACTATATACAGTATGTCTTGGTACATCACACCAGAATAAGAAACTTTAGAATGATAAACTTTAGCCCTGTTCAAGTCAATGCAATGCACATCAAGCCATACTGCTACCTCCACCTGAGGGACATAAATGGAGCAAGACCCCTTACTATCTCCTGCTCCAGAATAGGGTCGCAGGAGTCGCTTATTATCGTATTCCCTATCTCTGACTATAAGTAATAAGTAATAACTTGTAATACATTACATGATCCAGTCATTGTTCTTAGATAATTTTCATCCAACAGCCGGATTTTTTTTTACTAGTTTCATCATCTTATTTTGAAAGACTACAACTGTGGAAAATGTCACATAGATCAACATTTTCCATGTATAGGGTAAAGACTTATTCAGTGTCATTTCCACAAAACGTCATAAAACCAAGAAAAAAAACATACTTGTGTGTTCAATGACAAAAAAAAAAAAAAATCTTGCTCATTTTTTTGGCTCCTGTGACATGTGTGTTAACAAAAACTGCAAATAGAGGAAGTTTCTGTCTATGGCAGCAGGTGGCAGCAAAGAACATTAACTCAATCAATCCAACTAGAGAAGAAAGTAATAATGAAGTGTTCTTTTTTTTAAGACATGCAGGTTGTTCTCGCCATATGTTAATCAATAAAAAATAAATAAATTGTTCATTTGTCTTTGGGTTATGTTTACAATCCTTTCAGACTTTATAGTTACCTTTTTAGTTACTGGTAAGGCTTTGAGTGAAGGCTGCCATGACTAAACGTCTGTCCCCTTGACTCTGACTGATGAGGAGAGTATTGAGGATTGTCCATTTTTTTTCCTTCTAGTTCTTCTAAGTCTCAAGCTTCAAAGAAATTGGAGACATTGTTGCTAGCCTTTCAAAGCTAATTAATGCTTGGGCAAACAACACTGATGAGCAGATTGAAAATAAAAAAAAGATTTTGTATAAAGGAGCTCAAAGATGTTAAAGAGAAGATGCGTGTCAACAAAGAATAATTGATTTAGAAAGATACTCATGAAGATGAAACCTTCAATCCTTTGATGCTAAAGAAGATGTGTGAAAGAAGGTGATATAAATCTTCCAGAAACTACTTCCAGAATACAAAATTCACCTTCTAGAAACTCTTGATAGAGTTTATCATCAGCCTCAAGCACCAAAACAGCGATAGACCAGAGTACTCATCATTCAGTTCATTTCACATGTCTGCAGAGATATCTGCAGGGCTGCCAAGTGAAGCCCAGATGACGTTATGCATCTATTGGGTGCAGCGGGCAAGTTTTCCCTCTGCCCGTCTGTGTGGGACCTGACGTCATCCTATTTACCTTTAGCCAATCAGTTTGCACTAGTAGTGATGTTACCTCGCGGTCACGTTACGCGGAGCGCCAATCACGCTAAGTTATAGTGCCGCGTCAGTTCAGTTTGCAACTGGGAAGTGGGGAAGCCGCACAGGAGCCGGAGCTCTCTATCGTGTCCAGGAGTGTGCCACAAAGGTTCGCGTATGCGGCGAAATCCGTGGATATTGGCCAGGTTTTTAGGAACCCGATGGCGAGCATGGAGCAGGCCTAGAGCCTACAGAGCCCAAGGAAACCGAACTGAGTCTACTAGTCACTACAGAGAGCCACATTCCTCCGCCAGACCGGTAGGGTGCTCCTAGTAGCCCATCCATTGCACCCCACTCACTCATCTACCTCAATACTACAACTCCGGATTCTGGATATATTCATCCTTCCTCTGACACTGGACATTGCTGGATATACTTACCTGTGAACTGTGGACCAGTTTGATTTGAACTCTTTAAACGTCGTTGGTTGGACCAAACAGCACCAAACAGCACTGTTTTTTCTACATTGTACATATTGTCTTGTAAAAATTCAAATGGCCATTCTTTAGATATTGTCTGTATGTTGCACTTTATATATCTTTTGCACTAATATATGGTGAAAAAAACAAACAAACCAATATCCAGTCTCTGTCGCTCCCTCCTTGAGTCGTTCTTATATCTTCTCATACTAGCCCATATTACTAATAATACTACTGCTCATATCATACCAAAGCCTGACACAGGTGTTACACAAGACGTCTTCATT
Source organism: Oryzias melastigma (assembly GCF_002922805.2). Taxonomy (NCBI): domain Eukaryota; kingdom Metazoa; phylum Chordata; class Actinopteri; order Beloniformes; family Adrianichthyidae; genus Oryzias; species Oryzias melastigma. Next base: position 11,885,703 of record NC_050535.1, read on the forward strand.
CTTAAAGGACAACAACTTGAAGTCCGCCGAAGATCTCTCAAAATAAGATAGGGAGTGACCTAACAAACTACGCCCCATCAAAGTGAAGGCTCGCAAAGAAGAAAACCAGCCTTATACGTAGGGTGTCTTGTATTTTCCAATGGTTCTGAAATTTTTCGTCTTTCAAGACAAACATACATAACTTTTTGTTCTAAAGTAGGGCTCAATTTCTATGCTCATTGTAGATATTTCTCCAAGTTTACAATAGTTTTTACATCTTCCTTTTGTTCTTAATACTAGCATAAAAAGTTCTTAAAAGTTCTTAAAAACAGTCAACGGTCAGCATGTTTCCAACCGCTCGTTTTCATGGGTATGGTAGGGGCTGCTGCAGACAGGGCAGGTTTTTACAGGATTACTCTTAAATGCATGAACAGATTAAAATGACGCTTTTGGGTTCTTTATAGTGAGGAATAAACAGAAAAATTGATTTAAAACTTAAAAAAGTAATTTCATGGTAGGGCCCCTTTAAAGTTTAAAAAAATATTGCTTTACAAATAAAGTTCAAAACAAAGACATTAAAGACTTGCCAAGTTTTTACAATCAAAAGTTCTTTTTGACTCTGCAATTATAGATCTCACAAATAAAGCTTGACTTTTAAAAAAATACAAATATGAAACATCCAACTTGCCTGAAGAATGAATATATATATATATATATATAAAGTAAACAGAGATAAAAAGTTTAAAAACACAAATGTGACGCATCATGTATTCGTTTTTTTGCAAGGCAACAATGAAGAAAACAGGAACGTTCGTCAGGATATTTGCCAACAGGAAGCTTCTCTGTTATGACAAAAGTGACGACAAGAAAATGAAGGAGAAAAATAAGGACTTCCCTAAATATGTGGAGGAAGATTCTCGTCAATTTAAGTGACATTGTTTTAAAGTTTAGTCATGACATCTGGACTTCTTGAAACGGTCCACCATCCTCCTTAAAGAAAGATCATTTTTCTTAATTTTATAAATGTATAAAAAAAACCAAAGCAAAGCAAAGTCCACGTCATTTCCAAAGTTGAAACATCTGTCCCTCAAATTACTGAGAGGGTGGAGCCAAGGCTGTTTCGCTTTTTTTCAATCTTCATAAAAGAGAAAATCAACTGAACTGAACATTTCAAACAAATCAACATCTAACAAGGACAGAATGACTCTAACACTGATAGTCCTTTGTATCCTTTACTCTGAAGGTAAATATCCACTTTTCTATTCTTTTTTCAAATTTCTTTACCTAACAAAATGCAAGGGTTTTTACAGATGACTCAACAACATTGATTGGTAGTATTTTGACAAAAAAGATTTGTCCAACATTCAACAGAAAACAGATATTGTTTTTTATCAAACATTTATGGTCCAAGCGTGCGGATGGAAGTCAGGCTGGGTTAATAGAATCAGTTGATCATTTTGAATTGATTTAAGCTTAAAAGATCAATAATCAATTCATAAAAAATATTTTTGATTTTAGCACATAAAGCTAAAGTCCGCTAGCTTGGGCAGCTAATGCTAACGCTCAGTCGACCTAAACATAATTTAATGACTAAATGAACATCTTTATAAACTCACAGACATGAACTTTTCAAACTCTTTTAAGGAAATATTTTTAAAAGTAGTAGTTTGTGGTCTAAACATCTTCTTCTTGAATAAGGTGTAATGCTATAGCACGATCGCCACCTAGTGGCCAAACTGAAACGCCCTCCAGGAGAAACAGAACAATGTTTACAATGTTAATGATCTGAACATTTTTGTTGGAGTTTGTCCTTTTGAGAATCCATGTGTATGCAATTAACAATCTAATACATTTTACAGTACGTGAACTGTATCAGATTTATAAATACATTCAAATCATATAGTAGATTATTAAGGTATATCTAAACAAATGTGTATAAATGTGTAAACTCAAAATTTATTTGAATTTAAGAATCTAAAAAAATCCTAATCGAATTAATTCAGGCTCTTGCAAATCAAATCGTTTCTTAAAATTATAAATGATACCTAGAACTAGAGTGAAGCCTTCTAGGTTTGGAATTCTTCTCTGAAGTCCTGTTCTGTGTTAGTTATGTCTTCAGTTCCTTCATTTTTCCTATAATCACTGAAGTTTCTGTTTATAGATGTTTCAAACTTCTTGGGTTTTTGTTTGTTGCTTTCTGATCTTCTTGTCTTTGTCACATCATGCTCTTGTTTTCTTTTGTCATAGTTTCATTCATTTGTTTATTTTGTTTTTTTTATTCAAGATGTTTTGGTTTATATATTGAAGATCATGTTTTTGCCATCAAGCTTATCTTCTATGTTTTGGTTGTCCAGCTGTTGCTCCAGAGTTTCTGATTTTAAGAATTTATTTGACCAAAAGCTAAAATGTTGAATGATTTTTACTTTGCAAAATGCTCAAGGACATTCAGGAGGATGTTAGTCCTAAATGTAAAAAGGGATTAATATCTACATCAACCATAAATTTAGATTTAGTAAAAGTTTATGAATGGCACAGTGTAGTGAAACATGGATGAGAATAGATACAGACGGATCTATTTTATGTCTTCATGGATGTTGTTAGTGACTGTTGTGTGAAAGATTGAACTTTTCTCTATTTGTTCTTTTCTCTCCTACAGGAATCAGTGAACAAATTGAACATCTCTATCACAGAGTTGGAGATGACGTCCCTTTACCTTGTAGAGCTACATCCTCCTCTTTCCCAACCTCTATTGTTAATTGGTTGTACCAAAAAGATAAACTTGCAAGATTAATAAAAGAAGTACAGAATGGAAAAGTTGTCCAGAGTTCATCTCGAGCTTCCAGGCTGAGTGTGAGCAGTGACTGCTCTCTGTTCATCAGAAACATCACTGATCAGGATGCTGGTTTTTATGTCTGTCGGCTTGGGGAAACGCATGACTTTGACGGCAATCTGTATCTTAATACTTTGAGCGGTGAGTATTCTATCTTGAATAATTCTATATCTGTGACTACATGATTGTTAACATTCGGATCTGATCCAAAAATAGCTCAAACCTTGAGGCGACACTATATGTGTGGGTCAATTCTCTAATCTCAGGGTTCTATGGATACGGAAAAAAATTGTTTCTTTCTTATGTGAGGTGTTATAAACTATTTTTTTTTCTTTTCAGAGAGGGTAACATTTATTTTACAAGTACAGAGCTTCTGTAGATTTGTTTGTAAAACTGAATACTAGAAGTTAGAAAGGTCAGAACCAAGACAATCGGGACACAAACAGAAGAGAGAGCCAACAAAAATATTCTCAGAAAGGAGCCAAAACCAACATTTAACCACTAGTCCGTTTATAAATGATTTAAAGGGCCCATACCATGATTTTCTTCAGCCTTTCAGAGTAAACTATATCCAAATATATGATCATATATTACCTTCGGAACACTAAAAAACAATTTATTTATAAAATATGAGCCATTTTTTGAACCGTTTTAATACCCTTAAGTAAAACAACTTGATCTCTGAGGCACCGCCTTTAACGCCTTGTCGGTCGCGCCCATTTCCCGACGTCATCCTTGAGCCTGCCTCCCTGACCCTACTCAGCTTGACCAAAACTTCGTAAACAAGTGAATAAAGATCTCTTTAGCCAAGAGAAAGATGGATGCGCTGCGTTTGCAAAATCTTGCCAGGATGTTTCACTTATTCAAACTTTTTGTTTTCCTGATGGAATTTGAGCATCTGTATGAAGGCCAGGTTCGACACGATTTACTGCACCTTTGAAACCGCGGAGGAATCCTGCATTGAGGTTACTGGGGACGCTACGGCTACAGGTGCACGCTAAAAAACACCTTGGTAGAATCAATGTGGATCACGTTAAAAGTTGCTTTATTGAGCCTGAATTCATCCGACCACATTTTAACGAGTATCCGTGAATCATCGTTGTGGTGTTGAGGCATTGTTTTTAACAGGAAGGTATTTATCCCCTGCCAGGAGACAGATTCTGGCGGCAGGGCATAACTACCTCGGCACCACAACTCTGCAGAGACGGTGGGTGTGTTTTTGTTGTAGTCTGGGGGCGGAGCTTGCAGCACAGACTCTTCCTGGAGGGAGCAGTTGGCATCGATCTTACGGCCTGCTGCAGACATGCAAGTTTTTAGAGGATTACTCTTAAATGCATGAACGGATGAAAATACTGTTTTGGGGTCCTTTTATAGTGAGGAATGAACAGTAAAATGCACTTAAAACTGCAAAAAGTAGAATTTTCATGGTAGGGCCCTTTTAATGATTATCCCTAAATAACACCAAGAGAAAGCAAATGTGAAATATGTTTAGTGTCTTTTTTGTTCTCAATTGCTTTCATTTCCTGAAGGATGTCGAAAAAAACGGACCTCCTCTGACTTTGTTTACTTCAAAGTTTACTCCGAAACACAAAAAGCAGGAATGTTTCTGCTGTTAAAACAGATAAATGCTTTCTCTGAATATTTTCTAAAATCTAAAATTGTAAACTATTCTTTATTTGGAACATGGTGTCCGGGTAAACGTAATCATTATTAAGACAAAGGGTTTTCTTGTAATTACTTCAAACAGAGAAATTTTTGTCTTTGTTTCTTTCAGTTTCTTCAGATTCACCAGAAGTTCATCCAAGAGGAAATGGAGATGTCACATTACTGTGTTCACTGAATAGATATGATATAAGAATTCCCTGTAAAGAGAACAGCATCATCTGGAGGGATGAGAGAGGATCTCATCTGACTGGTGAAGTTGATGGTTTTGAGTTTAGAGGACAAACAAACTGTGTTTCTGTTCTGACTGTGAAGCATCAGAGTGGAAACAACAAAAGATTCACCTGCCAGTTTATTGAAGATGACAACGTAAAGATTGAGGCTGTCTATGTTCTAGAGTTTTCAGGTAAAACTGTTTTTTAGTCTTTGTACTGATAAAAGGAACCTCTTATTTGAATCTTGTCATATTTTTATTGATATGAACTTGTTACAAGTACTTCAGGTAATTTTACTGCACAAATCTTGTGGAATACAAAGGCTGGTTCTGAAATGACTTCTGTCACAAATGCAGTTTTATTCAACCTGATTCTGACACAAAACTCTTTTTAGAAAGTAGTTTATAGACATCATCTGGAATGAATCTACTGGTAATTTTTTAAAAGTTTAGTTCTTAATTCTTTAAAATTTGACAATAATTGTCCGGTACACAGATGGTCCACACAAAATATCAATGTCGTAAATCAGTGAGCCTGTAGTGATATTGTTCATGCATGTTTTTTTTTTTTTTTCCTATTGACATTCTGCAACTGGAAGGTCGTAGAGAGCACCAATACCACGTGTTGTGGTTAGTAAGGGTAATATAGGGTAGACACAGGCATGTAGTATGGAATTTTATTTATTTAAGTACTCCAAATCCTGTGGACGGCATAAGTGGTCCGTAAGTTCACATAATAAGTGCACGCACTTTGTTGGCTCCTTGCGTGACGCCTGACTGCTAGGAACAATCTGAGAGTAGTTTTTATGACGTGTCGTACAATTTTCAGGGGAACTGCAAGATGTACCTGTGTTCCCCTTAAGAATCTGCTGCTCCTAAGTACGACCCTCCGCAGGCCCAGACAACCTAAAAACCTTCATCAACACCCTGTTAGGGGAAGTGAATAAGACTTTAGTCAGTCTATTCAATCTCTCTGTCCAACACAAACTCTCTTCATCTTTAGACCTTTTTTTCTCTGTGTTTTCTCAGGCTTTTCTACTTGCTTTTCCTCTACATATGACAAAAGTGCTTCCTCTAATGTGTTCGTCCGAGTCAGGTCCATTCTGAGATCATTATGTTATATTCTCTTATAATTATTTTAAAACATGTTATATGTAATTCACATTTATTCAGCTTTATTTTTGTAGTCCTTGAGGTTGATTTATTTCTATCCATGACTTGTTCTTTTAATTTTAGCTACTACCAGCTTATATTTATTGCACTCAATGTATTACTAAAGCTTAAATATTATTATTTTATATAGAGTCTCCCCAGAGCAGCACTGTCATCATCATTGGAGCTGTGGTTGGTTTGGTGTTGGTGCTGCTGGTCGTCTTTGCGGTTCTTTTCTTCAGAAGCAGAAGAGCCAAAACCACCAAGGATCAGAAAAAAGGAACAAGTTCAGTTTTATCTTTTTTACCTGTCATAAATGTGATGAAGTTCTGATGAAAATAGCTGAATACTAAAAATAATTGACTTATGAAGAAATCTTGGCAGCATTTTACCACAGGCTTTGAAGTTCCTCTTTCTTATGAAACCAGTCATGGCCTTCCTGGTTTCTTGGTTTGTCATCAACTCCTCTCAGTGTTAATTTTCATGATATTTTTGTGCATTAAATCAAGTATTCTGTGTTAATTTAATAAAATTACAGCTCAAAACCCATTTTCTTAGTACTGAGAACATAGTTTCACAAAACAGAAAATCATTTCTAAAGTCAGCTGGTTCCTAAAACCTTCTTTTTTTTATTTCAGACTTTCCAAAGACAACACATCAAAAGGTGAGTATCATTAGAAAAAAAGTTTATTAGAATAGGACCTGAAGGTATTTCTGTAATAATGTTGTAGCTCTCAAAGTGCACTTTGAAAATTGTCAAGTTACTTTTATTCCAGAATGTTAAAATATGTCATCGGCTGAGTCAACTTTATTTTAAAAATAACATTTGCTGCATCTCATGACAACAGAGTCACATTTAATTTATTAGGAAAATTAAAACATAGTCTACATAAATTTGAATAATCAAACATTTTCAAAGCTTCAGTTTCTTTGATATATACTCCAAAGACATGTTTTCCCCTCTGTGTTTGTTTTCAGAGTGAGCCAGAGACTGAGCCGGACAGTGACCTGACGTATGCTGCCGTTAACCATTCCAAATCAAGGGCTTCTTCCAAGATCACAGTATGTCACTTCATCTGATGTGGTCCTGATATTAATAGAAATGTGGGACTGGTCCACATGAACCCAAACACAGAGAAGCAATCTTCAAAAAGCAGTTTTGAGCCAGTTTCCAAAAAGCAGTGGGTACTCTAAATAAAGAGTAATTGTTTTGTTGGCAGATTAAAAACTGAATATTTTGAGAAAGTTCAATCAATTTGCCGCTAAACACTTTCACAGAGAAAGTTGGGGGAGCATTACAGGGAACTGAGACTGGAGTCAGAGCCACCACACAGACAAATACCAAAATTGAGCAATCAAATGGACTTTATTTGTTTTAAGCTACTCTTCAAGCTGGACGATCTCTGGGAGATGTGAGATACAGAATCTATGTTGGTTGAAGTCCAGTGTGGAGTTTCTGCTATCAGTGATGGATGTTAGCTGCTGGTGTTGTTCTATTATGTGTTCTTTTAAGCCTATAGTCAATGCAAACATCTACCAGTAAAATGGAAAGCACTTTATGGTGTCTTTTGCTGACAAACAGTACAGAGATATAAATTTTATATTCGAGCAGGACTTGGTCCCTGCCCACCCTGACAAGGGTACCAAAACCTGCTACGGTGACCATCCTGTTACTGGTCTTCATTGGCCAGTTGATTATTAGGACTAGAGTGAGATACAAATCTCAAATTACTATCAAGAGAAGGATGCAGATCCAGAAGTGCAGGTGACCTGAACGCAGCTCTCAAAATAATCTGAGATTTCTATAACCCTCTACAGTACTATAGACTGATGACATCCACGCCAAGATACATTGATGCAGTAATTCATACAAAACAGGCCCAGCTAAGAATAAGTGAACAAAATGAACGTTTATGGAAACCTGGTATTTGTGCCACAACAATCCTTAGTGGTTTGTTATTCAAATTTTCTGATACACTACATTTTGTTGGTTTTCATTTTATTAGTATTCACATTTACTGGTTGCTAAAGATCTAGATAAGTTTAAAACAGCAGTATTGTTGTACAAATAAATATGATTATCCAGAAGCTTTTGGAAACTGGCAAGAACTGTGTAGGGCAGTCAGAGGTGGTTTTGGACATCTGGCCAAACTGGACAGATCCTGATGAGGAAGATCCACTGTAAACAATGTCGGCTGGTCTGGAAATGCCTCAGTAACCCCTAAAAGAAAGGAGTGTTTATTTAAATACACAGATTGGGTCGTTTAAATTTGTAAATGCAACGTATGCAATTACATTAATGCATGCAATGACGTCAACAACAAATAGTATCTGTGTGAGACGGTAAGGTAATGCCAACTTCTAGCTTTAAGGCCTATTTGAATAAATTATTGGTGTTGGATGAGATCTGGTTTTTGTTTCCAACCCAGATAAAGGAGACAGAAGGCGAGGTGACCTATTCTTCCATTAAAATGAAGTGACAGAAGCAGCAGACAGGAATGTCCAAGGTCTCCTGTCATGGTTCAACCTGCTACCTCCTCCTCCAACCACCAGAGGGAACTCTCACCTGAGTTTTGACCACCTCATCCGCCTTCACTCAGGACTCTGATCATCCTCAGCTGTTTTCCATCTGCTCATCACCACCATAGTATTTAGTCTGACTTCTCACCACAGCTTGCTGCGAAGTCTTGTTTGCCCTGCATCCAGTCTGAGCGTTTATGCCTATGTTTGAGTTTCTGTGTACTGACTCTTGCTTTTGTCCAGCTTCCAATGGGGACGTGGGGTTGTAACACAAGATACACATCCAAAAATGTCATGTAGATTATATGAGAAGTATATAAATAGTATATCTTGCAAACTATATTCTATTCTGGCTGCTTTTTGGTCCTTGTCATGTTGTCATATCTGTTTTATAATATAAAACTTGTATTTTGTCAAAGAAAAAAAGTTCCTGAAGAAAATGAATTGTATAAGGATGTTTTCAACAAAAGCTTAACAAAAAAATACAACTAAAGATCATGAAAACTTCTTAATGACCCCTTAACTTTGTCTTTATTAAAACATGTTTCTAACAAAACAAGATTATGTCATTTATTCTGGTTGCCATGCATCTCACAGACCTTGTGCCTTAGTTTAAACAAAGTAATTTTATGAATGATGTAATATGTAAAGAAGCAAAATTAAGCAAACTTTTCAAATGAGATAAACAAACTGCACCCACTGCAACTGGAGTAATGCTCGGGCGTCTATAGGTTCTGGTCTTTCATTCATCTAGTTTGAGCATGCAAGACGTCATCAGTCCAGAGCCTGACAACAAAGATGTTTGTAGTTTTTTGTTTCTGCAAATCATAAAGCAAAATAGTTTCAAAACTGGATTTAATATCTTAAAAAATGCTCACTTGACAAAACAGCTATAGATGTACAGAGTAGTAGATGATAATCTGCAGATTTGAATTTTTTGTTGTCCAAAGGGGAATTTGGAAGAGTAACACTTCCAACATTACATTACGATGATGATTTGTATGAATGAGCTATAGTTTTTTTCATGAATAAAACCTTAAAAAAATTAAAAGGAAAGTAGCATTTTTTTCATGAACATTTTTTTTTTTTTGCTTTGGACAAAAAAAAAAAAAAAAACACGAGTTCTTGGAAAAATAAGTCATTGTAAAAATTACCAATAAAAGTTAAAAATTATATTTCTTCTGCTAATAATTTAAGTTTATGCCAGTAATCCAGCATTATTTTCCTTACTGCAGCTGTGAAATAATAGATATTTTGAACATAATGGTCGCTACACTAACATGAATAAATACGGAACCGTTATGTATTTGTGTGGCTTTGTTGCTCCTTCTGAGTTCTGTTCAAAGAGAAACAGGCCAGAATGGTTGAAGACGGAAGAATTCTGATCGAACAGCCCCGATAGAAAGTCCAAAGTCTGCCTCGGCCCCCAAGGACTGTCAATGTGAGTAGAGACACCTGATTGGATATAATCTAAACCAATCAGCAGGCTGTTTGGTGGCACAAACGTAATGCTGACAGAAAATTTTGAGGCAAAATCAAAGATAGAGTGAAAGCGAGATCAGATACAACGTATCTGAAAACTTTTTTGGTGCAAACGCAAAAATATTTTTTGAAAGCAAAAATTTTAAAAAAGTTTGCCATCACAAAAATATTAGGTATTTTAATTTGCAAATTATGAAATTTCATTCTCAATACTTTGTATTTTGTTTACAATTTAGAAAATTTTGATCTCAAATGTATGACTTTTGCTTGCAATGTGGTGGCAAAAAAATCGCTTAATAAGAAAAGGCAGTTTTTAAGCTCAATCAATCATCAATCATATTTATTAAACAGGAAAAGATTAAAACAATCGGGCCTGACTCAGTTCAAAACTGGTTTTCAGCAGGTCCCTGCTCTGCAGAACATAAAAACACCATACAGTATACGCAACAAGACAGACAGCAACAATCACACACTCAAAGACAAAACAGAGATTTTACATGAAGGGGGGTCAACAGCCACATCAGTGATTACAAGTGCAAATATCTTTTAAGTGATCTGCACATTTCTTTTTGAACTGAATTTTTGTGGTTGCTGCCCTGATGTCTTGGTGGGAGGTTGTTCCAAGCTTTAGTAAAAACATAAAAGAAGGATTTCTGTCCGTAAGAGTTTTTAAAAGCAGGTAAAGGCAGAAGTCCATTTGTGCAGGATCTGGTGGAATATTCAGACCTGCATGAGTTTTGGGGTCATTGCCGTAAGTGCTGCAGCAGTATGTCCATTTAAAATGTGGTGATACAGTCTGAGTCCATGGTTTAATGAGAAGTCTTAGAATGTTAGAGCATTGGAGTGTGAGAGTGCTATGCAGTGGTGAGTCCATCCGGGGAGCCTGTGGTGAATCTTGTAGGCTCTGTCGTAAAGTCTTGCTATTGAATGTAGAAGTTAATTGGTTGTGAGTGACCAAACAGGTAGACAATATGAAATAGAAGACATAATGATTGTATGAAGGTAGGTATTGGAGACTGAAAGAGATAGATAGGGTCTGATTTTGCTGTAGACATAGTTTTTGCTTCAGTTTTCTAGTTAGGTTTTGGACATGGTTAGTAAAGGTAAGGTGAGAATCGAGAGTAACACCTAAGCTAAAGTTAAAAAAGTTCATTGCGACTGAAGAAGCATGTACTGAGAAGAAGAAATGAGGAAATATGTCACTTCCTCTTCTGACAGTAAAAATCGGCTTCCTTTTCATGAAACCAAACAGTTTTGCTTTTTGTTATCTTCAGTAATATACGTTTGTTTTTTCTTGTACCTAATATTACACGTGATTCTTCCTTTCATTCTGAAAAATAACTAAGTAGGAGGAGCCAGCCCTTTATTTTCTACACAGCCTTCATCAAAGAGGAAATAAAAATTAACAACAAAAGATCAACAAGGATGACTCTGCGACTGGAAATAATCCTTATTCTCATGCTTCATTTTGGAGGTAAAAATCTTTATTAAAAATCATTTTGAAAATTAGTTCTTTCTTTAACTTTAGTACTTTTAATACTGTTGTATAAAGTAAAAGATGGTTTGATTTCTTTTAAAATATAAATTTGGATTACAAAGTATTACAGGATACAGATATTTTTTTTAATACGTTTTAATTTTTAAAGATTCGTTGAGAAGAAGACAAACTTAGCCCCAAAAGCTACATATACAGTATAAACAGTTTATTTGAAATGATGTATTTCCTTTTTAAACACCCAACTAAGGTAGCATAGCTCAGCACTGGGAAGAGGTTATTGCATTCCAACAGTCCCACACACTGCAGAAAATATGCTTTAGAGAACAAGCTTTCTCTAAAACATTTAATTTTTGCTAAAAAAAAAAAAAAAAGCATAATCATAATCAAGACCACACTGGGAATGCTTTTACATTAGTCAAAAAGATGATTGCTGTGAACTGTGAAGGTTTTTCCATGTACAGTTTAAAAACAAAACTGAAAGAAAAGGAGGCCAAATAATTTGTATATCTTAATTTAAATGGAACAAAACAGGAAAATCTCAGGAGAGTAAATGACTTATCCGTGTTCACAATCATTATTTGAAAATGCTAGATTTAAAGATCTGAATTGGACTGTCTATTTTCCTTCAACGTTTAAGTTTTCATCAGTTTCCTTTCATAACTTTCTTTTATATATACCAGTATATATAATTTTCTGTTTCCCCTTTTGTCTCCTGTAGGCATCAGACTGCAAATTGAGGATCTCTTTGAAATATTTGGAGAGGATGTTCTTTTATCATGTAATGTTGATGCATCCTTTTACCAATGTTCAAATGTATCCTGGGTGTACAACAGACGTGGTAATACTGGTTTAGAAATATTAAGCACTGCAAAAATTGTTGTCCAGAGTTCAGCTCGGACTTCCAGGTTGAGTGTGAGCAATAACTGCTCTCTGCTCATCAAAAACATCACTGCAGAGGATGCTGGTCAATATGTCTGTCGCCCTGGTAACAGCAACAAGTTTGATGTCCCTGTGTATCTCAACACTTTGAGCAGTGAGTATTTCAACTTTAATAATTCCTGAACTGTAACTACTTAAATAGCTCAGTTGGTTAAGTGCAGGGTTGGCACTCAGGAAACCAGGGTTGAATTCCCAGTTGATACCCAGAGGGCGCAATGAGCAATTGATGGGGCAATTAGCATAACAGAAGTTACATGCACAGGATGTGGAGTGAATAAATGCTCCAAACCCCGTAATCCCACAATGTTCTACCATCCACAAACAGCAACTTCTATCACAACTAGAGATTGACGAGATTGAACACAATACACATCGGAGAGTCACAACACCAATTCAGAAAGGAGACTATATCAAACTCCCAACCAGAACTTGGGAACACACCCCCAAAAACAACTGGGATGCTGAGCGAGGCAGCAACTGAGCTGAAAGACAAAATCATGTCGAAAATGAACACTAGACAACCCCAACACCAACTAAAACAGTTGAATGAAATACCACCTGAAAGTCTCCTGGAAACTGTGAATGAAGCATTGAGGGCAATTCTGACCACAACAATCACAGAAACCAATGAACTGGTTTACACTACAGCAGCAGTGATCCTTGAAATGCTTGGCAGTTAGACCTGCTTTCGAGGTCCATTTTGTAATGGAAACGCTAAAAAGTTGAGTCTGGCCCTGAGCAGTCCGGTCTGGACTGCTCAGTGGAAACGAGGCATAAGATACTGGGCAGGACTCTCGAGATCCCAGGCCTCTGGTAGAGGACCCAAGCTTGGAGGAGAAACCACCTGGATTTTGGATGGATTTTTTTTTCTTATATAATGATACGTGGTTTATATTAATAACTTTTTAATTTAAAAATAATCTGCATATATTTTCTTGATGCTACTTGTATTTTGATAATTGATCTTCATAGGCTATCTCAATGTATGAAGTCTGAAATAGTGTTATATCTACTTACATAGCCATGTGATTGATTGCTTCTTAAGGATTCTTAATTACCTAAATCTACACTCAACAAAAATATAAACGCAACACTTTTGTTTTTGCTCCCATTTTACATGAGTTGGACTTAAAGATCTGAAATTCATTCCAGATACACAATATTACAATTTCTCTCAAACATCGTTCACAAATCTGTCTAAATGTGTGATAGTGAGCACTTCTGCTTTGCTGAGATAATCCATCCCACCTCACAGGTGTGCCACATCCAGATGCTTATCTGACATTAAAAGATGTCCCAACAGATGTGTGAACAATGTTTGAGAGAAATGGTAATATCGTGTATCTGGAATGAATTTCAGATCTTTAAGTCCCTCTCATGAAAAATGGGAGCAAAAACAAAAGTGTTGCGTTTATATTTTTGTTGAGTGTATGTTGTTAAGGTATAAATATCTGATCATAAATCATGAACCGGATAATAATAATTAAAGGAAATGGTATGGTTGACCCATGGCGGGATTATATAAGTCTGCTTCCTCCCACTCCCTTTCAATTAATCAATAACTTGATGCCTAGTTATACTGTTTGGTATGTCTTTATGGATGTAAACCTCTGTTGATTTGATTGTATTACACATGCATTATTCTTTCTCGATTGCTTAAAATGAGCCATACTTATTTAAAAAAAAAAAACTAAATCAATCTCAAAACTCGCAATTCACCCAGTTTTAAAACTTTCTTCAGGAATTTTGTTAGCGACTGGTGTGTGAAAGGTTAAACTTTTCTCTGAGTTTGTTCTTTTCTCTCCTGCAGGCGTCAGTGGACAAACTGAACATCTCTATCACAGAGTTGGAGATGACGTCAAATTACCTTGTAGTGATAAATCCTCCTTTTTCTCATGCTCTGGAGTTAACTGGCTGTACCAGAGAGATTCAAGTGCAGCATTTAGAACGGATGTATACTTTGGAAATGAACAAGCTTCATCTCAAGCTTCCAGGCTGAGTTTGAGCAGTAACTGCTCTCTCTTAATCAGAAACATCACTGATGAAGATGCTGGTCATTATATCTGTCGGCTTGGGAGCAGAATTGAGTTGGACACGTCTGTGTATCTTAATACTTTGAACAGTGAGTATTCTGACCTGAAGGATTATGTGACTAATTTCATCCAAAAAAAGCTAAAACCATGAAGAGACATTGACATGTGAACTCATTTAATCATTTCAGTTTGACTGCTGTCAAAACATGTTTAGTATGAGAGATATCAGAGCATGTAAACGTATTTGCTGAAACAATGGCATCAAATATTTAGTGCTGGACTACTCGACTTATGAGAGGTGTTTGTCTATTTTTTAGTAAACATGTTTTTTTTTTTTTAATAGTTTCTGTTCTTGATAAAAGGAATGTTTGCATCTCTTCTTTTTCCCGTTCTTAAAACAAATAGGGGGAGAGTTTGACAAAAAGTTTTTTTCAGAGACCAGTTTGTTAGTTAAAAAATGGCAACTGGTGTTTTTAGCTTAGAAAATTGATGAATTTTCACTTGCGGGGATTCCAAGGTGTTCCCAGGCCAGCAGAACGACATAGTCTCTCCAGCTCTGTTCTTGGTCTGCTGCGGGACCTCCACTCACTGAGATATGCTCGGAACACCTCCCCAGGGAGGCGTCTAGGAGGCATCTGGACCAGATGCCTGAACCAACTCAACCCACTTCCTCTTGATGTGGACACACTAAAAACTCCATGGTTAAAAAATACCCCAAGTCTGGTTTTTCTGACCCACCTCCAAGGCTAAAAAGGAACTAACTTCCAAAATATCCCAACACAAAAAACCCAAGATATCTATTTCTCCTTAATTATTTTGAAACAGTTTGCACTTCTGTGTTTTGAAAAGGACACTACACATACATCACCACCAAATCAGAATCCCTGATTGGTCTTAACTTGCAGTGCATGTTCAATTACCACACACTTTTTACATTGAAATCTACATTCTCCAACTAGAAAGTCAATTTCTGTAGTCACTATATTATTGAAAGTTTGAACAGAAACTGTCAAATGGATGTTGTGGAAAGACATTAACACTATTTGAAAGATAAAAATTCACAAACATTTGAATTTTAACCAAAACATTTTAGTTGATGTTGGTAAATCTTTTGTCTGCAGATCTTCCTGGTCACAACTTCATCATCATGGTTGGATCAGTGGTGAAGGTGGTAATGTTTCTGATCATGGTTGCTGCTCTGGTCTATGTGTGTAAGAGGAGAACCAAAGGGGATAAACACCAGAGAGGCAGAACAGGTACTTTCACTCTTTTACTCTTCATTATCTTCTGATGTGGATGATGTTATTTCATGTTTCTTGCAGCTCATAAAAAGAACCGACGTTGGTGACAGTCTTTAGAAATAGAAAAAGCTGCTTGATCTTCTGAATTGTTTCTCCTCAGGGAGAAGACCTGTGGATGGTGATGAGGACATCTTGTGAATAAGGGTTGCAAAAAACTCCTCTTAGAGCAAAGGAGAAAAAAAAAAGTTTTCACCTTTTACATTATTTTTCAAATGAGAGCTTTTTTCTTCTTCTCTAGCTTTATTTGCTTAGCTCTGACTACTCCTGCAAAGTTTCTAAGCAGCCTGCTCAGTTCACTAACCACTCCACAAATATCTCAACACAATTTCAATGTACCAATTATTAAAATGCTGGTAACATTTTATTTAGATGTATTTAGTTTTTTAAAAAGTAAGTTTTTAACAGATAGGGTTGAGTTTTATTTTAAACTAAATTAATTCCTAAAAATAATAGCCTAAAAATGATAGGTAAATGTATTTATCCATTCAACCAGCCGTTTGTTTTTTCATGCACGACTAGACAGCATTATAGTTGTGCTTGTTTTGCATTAAATGCACATATATTATACTCAAGTTAGTTGTTTTGTTTACTAGAATCATTCAATGTTTGTCAAAAATTTTAAAACTTGTGCCACATGTTTTTAGGCCGAGTAAGGAAATCACACAGTTTTACAAGAAATTGAACTTGTGAT
The DNA here is from genome assembly GCF_002922805.2 of Oryzias melastigma. NCBI lineage: Eukaryota > Metazoa > Chordata > Actinopteri > Beloniformes > Adrianichthyidae > Oryzias > Oryzias melastigma. Next base: position 11,902,004 of record NC_050535.1, read on the forward strand.
CTTCTTATTATGACACCCCAATGCTAAGCACTGCTCTACCATGCTATCTCTGCGTGGATTCAAATTGAATTATCTTCTTCCAAATTGTAAATTACATGTTGAGTTACTGTAAATCTTCCAACAGGGTCTAACAGGTGATCATTACTGCCAGATGCCTGTCTCTAAAAGTAGCCGGGTTCCTTTAAGATTCCCGCAACCCCCCAGGTTGTGCACAGTTGTGCTGACTCTGGGTGTCTGTGGTATTTGTATTGTGAGCCAGTGTAGCAATTAGAGCTGGGTTGAAAAAAATTGATGAATTGATTTAAATCGATTTAAGCTTAATAGATCAATAATCAATTCATAAAAGATATAAATCAATTTAGCACATAAAGCTAAAGTCCTCTAGCTTGATGCTAACATTTCATGGAATTTCCCATAGGACAGCTAATGCTAACGCTCGGATTACCTAAACATACATTGCTGACTAAATGAACATCTTTATAAACTCACAGACATGAATTTTCCAAACTCTTTTAATAATATATTTTTTAAAGTAACAATTTGTCGTCTAAAACAGTTTTTTTTTTCCCTCATACTTTCTTCTTCTACTGGAATAAGTTGTACTGCTATAGCGCGATCGCCATCTAGAGGCCAAACTGAAACGCCCTTCAGGGCAAGCAGCACTGTTTACAATGTTAATGATCTGAACATTTTTGTTAGAACTTCTCCTTTTGAGAAATAATGTATCACTGTATGATATTATCATATTACTTCACTAATAAATCCTATATTAGATTATTAATGTATTTCTAAGCATATGTGCATAAATGCGTACACTCAAAATGTAATTGAATTAAAGAATCTTAATGTAGCAACGGCCAAGAAACGCTAATTGATGCAGTGTTCAAACTTTGTGCTGTGGTATATGCCAAAGAACATTCTGGTGAGGAATCTGTACAACATTTTTGGGTAGATCCTAAACGTATCCGAGTCTGGCGGAAGCAGATGGATGATACTGAGAAGATGCTGCAGAAAAAGGAGCGACAAGCAAACAATTGCCTGGTGGAGGTGCAAAGAAAGTGACCAGCAAATTAGAAAAGCTGGTTTGAATATGGATTACTGAGCAAAGACAGAAAGGTGCGCATACTTCCACAAAACTGATTGTCATGAAAGCGAAGAAGATTTTTGATCTGGAGATTGAAAATGCTATAGCATCCTACAATGTTCTCATCATTTCAATAAATCCTGAAATTTTCATCTGATGATGTTGTCAGCATTTCTTGACCAAATCTCACCGCAAAATGAACCCATTAGCCATCATCATTCTATTTATGATATAATAAAAGCCAGTCTTCAATAGATGCTCGTCTCCTATAACTGCCAGCTGGCAGACACATTTTTTGGAATAAACGCTGGGGGTACTATGGGAAGATATACTGTAACAATCTGTACATTTGCCACTCCTGGGTTACTTCACCTTAAAGGGTGTATTTCTGAAAGCATGTTTGGCACAAATGTTTTAAAGAAAGCTAGTGGATGCATCAACTTTTGGAACCCAAGCAGGTAACTTTATCAACAACAACATTAACTCTGGCTATAACTTTGTGAACAAAAACTGCACCAGAGAAAGTTTCATTATGAGTACGTTAGTTTCAAAGAATAAACAAATTTGCTTAGTAAGCATATGAATTTAACTGTGAATGAAGATTATTTGGTACGATTTGCAATCATACACATAGAAAATCACCGCATCCATTTTTTTTCCAGATGAACATCCGATGTAACAACCTGGGATTATACCCCAAAGTTCCTTGTCACCTCACTATCCCAGTGTGAAAGCAACATGTGTTAAATATGACAAGCGGAAAAAAATATTTCTCAAACAATACTCCCAATGAAACTTTGTAATTATGATTAAATGGCCACAGGAAAAGCAGTAATAAAACTATGTATTGATATGATTGCCTTTGTTTAACCAGGTAAGACCCATTGAGATCAAGATCTCTTTTACAAGGGCGACCTGACCAAAATAACAGCAGCACACGTCATCATAATTATGAGTATTAACTTAAAATTTAACTGTTTAAATTCTTCCGCGATTTTTGCTGCATTTTTTCATCCCAGGGTGTCCTGGATATCACCCACAGCTGTTCTTCCTCCTGGTGGAGAAAATTTAGAAAATACAAGAGTTATTGTATTTCTAAAACGAGAAGTGTCAACAGCTATTTTCACAAACTGAGACAAAGAAGAGAGGACATCATACATTTTCATGTATGTCAGAAGAGCAGCAGCTACACCCAGAGATATCAGCACCACCTTCACCGCTGTTCCGATGATGATGATGGGATTGTGACCAGGAAGATCTGTCAAAAGACACAACAAAGTGGTCAGGAAATATATTTGTATTTTCTTATTGCAATTGCATTTTTTAAAAACCTATTTAGTCCAATAATGGTTTAATTACGCCAAATATAAAAAAAAGAAAAATATAAAATCATGAATAAAAGAAAAATCACTTTGTTTTTTTTACGTTTAAAAAAAAAAGTTAAATTTGCATTACATTTTTATAATTAAGACCTCTTAATAAAAAAATCACTTTATTTTACTCAAAATAAGAGTTGTTTTTTTTTTCGTGAAAAAACAAATAAAAAAATTGTTGACATTTCAAAATAAAGGTATTTTGTTGACACAGTGAAAATAAAGAAAAACTTGACATTAAAATATCTACTGAGCGTTTCATAAATGATCCTTACCCATAAAGGCTGGTGTGTAAACAGCATCAATCTTTACTCTGTTGTCTTCAACAAATTTGCAGGTGAAAATGTTTCCACTGTGGCGCTTCACAGTCAGAACAGAAACACACTTTTTTCGTCCTCTGTACTCATACTCAACATTTTCCCCGAGCAGCACATTTCCTGTTTCATCCGCCCAGATGATGCTGTTTTGCTCACAGGAAATGAGGTGACTATGTCTATTTAGAGAGCACTCTAATGTGACACTGTCATCCTCTTGTGGAAGAGATGGAGAGACTGAAAAAGAAAATCAAATATTAGCTTAAATTAAGGCCCTTTTTTCTTCTTTTAATTTGACTTCTATGTATTTATGTTTTAAGCTATCATACATTTGTAACCCAAACCCTATTAATCTCCCCCAATGTCATCCATGTGTCATCATAGAATGATGCATAAAAAAAGCTAAATTAGCTATTTTTCATAAGCGTGGAGGATGACTTCAATTTACCTTTAGGAGGTGGTTGGTAAAGGGGATTTAAAAAGTGAAATTATTCATTAAAATAATGCTATAATTATCTTATTAATGCTGTCAGTGACATTGGAAAATTTTAGTGATTTTAATCAGAACATTGAAACTGGTATTCCTGATAATATATCAGGTAGATCGAAAGATTTTTTTTTTCACTATTAATAGAACATTTTTAATGTAAACCTTAACAATAAAATGAAAAATTATAGTTCTGAAGATCAATTTTAGATCTGTGTCTCAAGAAGATGTGACATGCAAAAGTCTTTAAAACTAAGTCTAACCAGTGATGAACAGTCTGATCCAGATGGTCGTACATTTTAAAGGGACTAAAGGAAGTTCCTATTTACTAAGAAAATTGTGTGAATGTCTTTTTTCCTGCCAATAAGTTGTGTTTAAGTGTCGAACAGGTAAAACTCAAGTCCGAATACTCACTGCTCAAAATGTTTAAGTATACGTCTGAATACTGTATGCTCCCGAGCCGACAGACATACAACCCAGCGTCCTCAGCAGTGATGTTCCTGATGAGCAGAGAACCATCTCTGCTCACACTCAGCCTGGAAGCTGCAGCTGCACGCTGGTCAACTTCTCCTTCAGCGACATATAATTCACTGTTTGCATCTCTGTTGAACAGCCATTCCAGTTTGTAGTACCAATGTCTCAATGATGTACAAGGTAAAATAACATTATCTCCATCTCTTCCATAGAGATACTCCTCTCTTCCAATGATTCCTGTAGGAAAGAAAGGAACAAAGTAAAAAAAAGAGAACACTACAATCCTCAACAGGTTCTCTGCTAACTTTCTTGAACTTGACAGAGATCAAACTGAGGTTCTTCTTGGTAGTTCTGATCCATCTTGTGCAAAACCAACAGCTCTCAATTGACTCTGACTCTTTTTCTTTCTCCCTTCCTGACATGACCCAATCCTTTCAGTATTCTATACCACTTATGTTATTGTCCACAGTCTTATCCTCTATAACAATGTCTTTCTCTTTGGTCTCACTCACAAACGTCTCATTGAGCTTTGGTCAGTCCACAATTCAGAAGCTCTTATGATCACTAGAACCACCTCCATTAATCACATCACTTTGGTTCTCCAGAAGTTCCACTGGACCTAGTTCAAATCAAATTCATCACCCAACATCCAGCATCTGAGCAAACAACTAAGAGTTGAAAGCCTCTTGTGTTGGACAAAGGAGTATATTTACATAAACCCCTTCTGTTTTTAATTTAAAAAAGACAAATAAATTCCACACCCTTCCGCTGACTTTTAAATTAACATTGGATCAACATTCTTGTATCTTTAATTATGATTACATTAAAATAATAAAAAACAAACTGGGTCCTTACCTTCAAACTGAAGTATGACAATGGTCACCATTCCCAAAAAGAGAAACATTGTGGGTCTTGCACTTGTTGAACTGCTGAGTGTTCACTTGATGGATTTGTTTCTTCATCTTTGATGACTTAGAGTATTTCGTTACTCCTTCCAGAAATGTAGGTGTCATCATTTCTGCACATGATTTTTAGTAAAGATCACTATAAAAAACATGTATTGCCAAATAAAGTTCAACTTTAACTAAAAAAAAAAAGGTGCATTCCTTGTGATAATGCAAGTGTGAATTCTTCAAGGTTTAATTCTAAAGCTGTTTATTTTATTTAAAAAACTGTATCTCACCAGGCTGCAACAAAGCTCATAGGCATTGTACCAGATGACATCAAGCCAAAGCAATTTATTTAAGTGGATTTGAGTTAGCCCCGCCCACTGACTTTAATGAGTGAGTTTGACAGATAAAATTATTTTATTAAAGGCAGCAACACTGGATGATGAAATAATAAATGCAGCACTTGCATGGAATGACTTTGAATTATTTAATGACATATTTAGAGGTACAGTTGTGTATTGAATTTTTTGTATGATTTAATGAAGCACTTATTTAATTATTTAATGTGTTTTTTTTTCATATACTTCAATTTGTCAACTTGCCAATATTCAATGTTGTCTGCAATGACTTTTTAAATCCAGCAGATGTCTCTATGTGGCACAGCAATAAGTTTCAACACAGCCTTGGTGTGAATTGGAATATATATTTGACTCAAAAACATACAATTTTTGAAAAATGTATTTAGCTTTTTTATTTATATTATTTAACAGTTTGAATACAAATTATTTGAGATTGAATGATACCAGGTGTAACCTTAAAAGATTGCATTGCTAAATTTGTAAATATTTTGTTTTCCCAGTATCTGTTGTTTGGTAGTGTTCATTTAAGCTTAAATTACTTATTGGTTCTTGTTAATTTACTGTATGTTAGGCCATGAAATGCAATATTTGATTGTAAAAAGAAACAAATTAATAAATACATAAATTCATTAAGTATGATAAAATAATAATAATAATAAATATAATAATAATAACAATTAATATACATTTTTTAACCTATTTATTTATTTATTTATTTAGAGCAGGGTTTGAATGTGCTGTGACGTCACAATAAACCAACCAATAGAAGTACAGCAGGAGTGAACGCAGGATATGTAATCGAGCGCCGAACCCTCACCGTGTTCCGCTCAGACGATAATAGTCGCCACACCGAAAACTCGATAGCCTGATGACGGACTTCCGGGTACCGCAGAGTTTTCTCCGTGGTCAACCCTCGGTTCCTGTCTTCGGTCTGGGTCTCTTCTCTTAACTGCTTCCGCGGAGCGTCGGAGATCTTTTCATAGTTCGCTCAGCCTCTGCTTCCTCGGACATGTCATCCTCCGCTGGATGCTCCCCGTCGGGCCAGAGCTCGGGCCTCGGCCCTGCTGTGTCCATGTTCCGGTGGCTGGAAGTGCTGGAGAAGGAATTTGACAAGGCCTTTGTAGACGTGGACCTCCTGCTGGGGGAGATAGACCCAGACCAGGTGGACATTACCTACGAAGGCCGGCAGAAGATGACCAGCCTGAGCTCCTGCTTCGCCCAGCTCTGCCACAAATCCCAAACGGTGTTCCAGCTCAACCATAAGCTGGAGGTGAGTGTGAACGGGTCTGCTGGACTCCATGGAACACTCTTGGTGTTGTAGCTGTCGACATGTCTATTCTTCTGGGTTTTTCACTAATAAACGGAAATAAAGTTGGATTTAACTTTTTAAAAAACAGGAAAATTAGCCCCTGTTCTGTTTAGCTTCGACTTTTACAGCCATTACGGTAGAAACAGATGAATTTTCAAAATTAAAGCTCAGGTTTTACTTCCTTATCTAACAAAATAAACGTCACAAAACCTTTTTTTTAATCGACAATAGAAACTTTTTTTCTATAATTATCATTTTTACTGATCCCATTACTTTGATTACTTTGATTTGCCAAACACATCTTCTTATTACTCTGCACTAAAACGTTTTTTTTTATCGTCCTAACTATCAGAGAAATATGGAAAAATGTCCTGTCAATTTTTTTCTACTAAACCACTTAAAACTACAATTCCCAGAGCCTCACTCCTTCACAAAGCCCCAAATGTCCCTTGTAGATATCAAAAGGATTTAATTCAGTAGTATGCTGTGGTTGGGAGATATTCAGGTTTAGAAATGTCCTAGAGGATGAATTGATATTTGTGGTAGTCAGGAGAATATTCAGTGAGAAATCCATTCCTGAGGAAGTTGAATTGTATTTAAAATGAGTTTATAACATAGCTGTAATACATTCATTTTTAGCCACATCAAGATGTTAGATAGAATATTTTGTGGATTCGCACATCCAGAAAGTCTTGGTTTGATTCATTCTGGCGTCCGACATGTACTTTACACAACTTCAGCTGTCTGTCTACAAATGGAAATGTTTGTAATGGACTGTGGTGTATTAAATGCCATCTCTGATCGAATTAGAAAAAAAAAAAATCTCGAAATCGATGCCCTTGAACCATGCACTTGCATTCTCTTTTTATTTAGTTGTTTTGTAGCACTTGACCACATCCATTTGCAGAAACAAAGGCAATCAAACAGGAAGTCTATACAGCGTTTTACCTTGTACCATGTAGCTATGGTAACATGATTATCTAGATATGATGTAATTATGATTTCCACTTAAAGTATGTATGTGGTGAGCAACAAGAGACAGCGAGACAAAAGATAATGGTGTGTTTTTCATCTTGTCTGCTGTTCTGGTGCGAAACAGACACATGATAGGAAGACATCAACATTCAGCTAAAGAACAAGGCTAATTTTTGTGTCCCCTCTCTCTACTTTGACGTGTGTTAAATTACTTTGTGGTATTTCTACAAAAATGTGTTCATAAATCTGATGCTCCTGACACAAATTTGCATTTTATGGGCTTAGGGCTACATTATGGAATGTCACGAAATGACGACCGCATTCCAGAAAAAGTAAAAATTGGAGTAGATTACCTCTTTTATTTGCTTGATATAAACATCATAAAGTTTGGGATGTGCATAAATGTAAACTATGAGCTTTTCCTCCATGTTGGTTTTGAGTTTCACTCGCTGATCAACACCTCACAACCAGAGTTGTGTTCCTGAATTTTTACTGAAATCAATCCATTTTTGTTTAAATTCGTTTTTTGAAAGTGTGTATTAGAATTGTTGATGCTCCACACTGCCACGCCTCCTTAAGCATGGTGCTGTTGGGAATGGGACTGTGCCAGATACTCAAATTGCATACAACAAAAATTTTCTTTACCAAAATGCCACGTTCTTGTTCAGGCGTTCTCTCTTAGTTATGGTCATAGCACAACTAAAGAAACGAGGCTTTTCAACAAAATTTCCATGCCTTCGTTTCTTACACATTTATCAGTGATTATCCAAGATGCCAATTTTCTTCAGAATGTCCAGAAAGACCTTTCTTCATGTGTGGATCTTTACTTTACTTGCAAAAACCTGATCGGGACATCCCTACATTCCAGCTTTTCTCTGAAATACAGTTCGTCATGTTATTCAACCTGACAGGTGGAGGACAGTCCATACATCTACGATCTGTTGCAGGATTATAGAAATGTTAGTCTTGTTCTCACTTCTCTGCATTCATGTTGTAAATCATGGTCTTCGCTTGTCTTCAGGCTCAGCTGGTCGACTTGCGGTCCGAGCTGACAGAGGCGAAAGCTGAGCGAGCGGTGGCGGAAAGGGAAGTCCACGACCTGCTGTTGCAGCTGCACGCTCTCCAGCTGCAGCTTCGGGCCCAGCAAGGCCAGACAGAAGACTCAGATACCATTAAGGACAGACTGGTAGGTTGGATGATCCGACGGTCATCAACTAATCTATCAACCAATGTATCGATTCCTTTTTCTAATTCATTACATTTCTTAAAGTTTGATGGCAAAATTCTGTACTGTGGTGATATTCCGAACAGCATAGATTCTATTCAATTAAATTTTTTTATGTAGCCTAATATCACAAAACAATTACCTCATGGGCTTCATCAAAGGCTAGATCAAAGAGTTATCTGGCGTTTGGTGCAAGCAATCATGGGTAACCTCATCAACGTTAGCCAGCACTTTGACTAACCTTCAGCCGTCCACCTGGTGTTTTCAGACTTCACTGGTTAGAAAGGATAAATATAAACTTGTCAGAATGTTTTCCCTCCCTGAATATAAAACTAAAATACAACGTTGTGCTTTTAGCTCCATTAATGTGCTCTGATATCCTCAATGGATCTCAAACAAACAGGAGTTTAAAGAGCTTCTTAAGCCATAAAGGTCTTCAGAAGAACGTTTGATCTGGGGTTCAGAGGCTCAAATGAGGGGTGGGATAATGTTGATGGAAGGTAGTGAAAGACCAATCCGCTCTCTCCACTCACCATGAGCTCAGCAGGCTACAGTGTGGTGGAAAATTCAGTTTTATCTGCTGGTATCTGATGACACCGGAGAGACTCAGCGAAATAAGAGAAGATAAGAAAAGGCAGGAATGCATCCAAGTAAGAATTCCAACAGCGTGAAGTGACCTTCTGCAGCCATACTAAAGAATTCCGCTCATTGCTAAAGAATGATTTCCAACTTTATATATTGAATTTATACAAATGAGAATTGTATCTTAACCCCCTTTTTTTTTACTGCTTTTACTGATTATTTGGGCTTTTACTGTTTCCAACCACACTTTTCTGCTCCCTTTCAGCACCGTCCTAAAGCCCTAATATGCTCTGGTCATTTTTGCCTTTCTTGTGTGCACATTAACTCGGATCTAAGATGAGTTTCTCTAACCCACATTTTCTTCTTTCTGTCCTTTCTCTGCTTCTTTCCCTAAAGCCTGCACCAACTCTGGAGGTAATGGTAAGTTCTCCTCTTCGCTTCAGTGTAGCCCTAGATTTGACACCGCGGTTTCTGTTGCCTCCCTTATGGAGCTGACATGTACTTCCTTCTGCTCTGTTGACACTGCTTCACCAGCAAGAGTCATTTTGTGGTCATCTTGGAAATGAGAATATGAGCTCTCCAGTCAGTGTAAACATTGACTTTTTCCCGGAGAATGTTTGCAGAGACGGCACTTCATGGCTACGCCAAATTTAATAAAAGCAAGCAATCATTAAAAGTTTTGTATAACACAAAAAGGTCACTTTAGTTTTGTGTAATGATTTGCTGTAAATTCTAAAAAAAATTGTAAAAAGAATCATTTCCTGCCAGGTTCATGTTTGTTCTTTGTGTGTGTATCTACATAGGGTGGGGCGGTATGACAATACATATTGTCTAGATCAGAAGTGTCAAACTCCAGGCTTCAAGGGCCGGTGTCCTACTGGTTTTCCTACCAACCGGCCATTGAAACTCCTTGTTGGCTAAACAAACCTGATCCGGGTAATCGGCAGCAGCAGGATTTCTGAAAAACCAGCAGGGGGCCGGCCCTCGAGACACGGAGTTTGACACTCTAGGATGATGGAAAATACCTATTAGTTTATATCAAGTTCTATCATTTATGACACAGTTAGGAGCTTTATGGTACTATGTTGTGTCAAACAACATCAATTGAACATGGAGGAAGTCAAAACCAAACACACTTCAGACCAGAAAAGTTTTTAAACAAGATGGGAACTTCTGTTACATCTATGTAGTTTGGATAGAAAGCCAGCATGGATCAGACATTAGTTTGCCAAGTTTGCTGGGTGTTGTGGCAAAATGCAGCCCCTGTCAGACGGGGGCAGGGGTGTTTTATTTTCTGGCACAACACCGTTGACCGGTCCCAAAAACAAGGTTTAACAAATGTAGTTTATCATCTGCGCAGGAACCACAACAAAGAGTGCAGAGAGATTCAGCAAGCAAAGTCATAAAAGCATTATCAAGTGATGGCATAAGACACAGAAAAGTCCAGATACTGCATCGAGACTGTTGAACTGCCAAATATTTTTAGCGATAGATAGCCAGCACTTTAAATAAAAGAAGCATTTAGTTTCTACTACCTTTGTTTAATTCATCAAGTCAAACTGCCTTTCCAAGTTGCGATTTTATTTATCTCTTTATCACAATATAAACCTAGCTACAGTATGTCATCATAGAATATTTTGGTCATTTCACCCAGCTTATTGCCCTGCATAACCAACTAGTTTGTTGTGCCAAAAAACAACACATCCTCGTCACCACATATTTACGTTTGGTTAAGGCTCCTTCCGCATCACTTTTTGACATACTGACTGTTCATAAAATCAAGTGTCCACAACCCACGGGACGTGGTACCCGATACGTACTGGTTGTTGGGACGCATTCAGTGCCGGTATAATAACCTTAACCCGATTCTGGTTTGTGTCCAGTACTGCGTCTGGTTTGGTGTCGAGTTAGGGTACCGAGACCGGTGCGCTTCACGTCGTGGTACTGGACCAGTCCGGGTTTGCCCACCAGAGGTTGAGAACCTGTTATTTAATGGGAACAGCCAGCACGTCAAAAAACGACTAGTTGGGGACACCCAAAACGTCAACAAGTGACGCGGAGAGGTCCTTAACCAAATGTTGATGACTTGGAAGTGAGACTGAGTTGTAAAAACTGTTGTTAATTGTGCTGTTTTTCCAGGAACGAGAACTTGAGGCTGGTAAGAAGGAGAAGGTAGCTGAAGCCAGACTGGAGACAGAAGTGCATCTTTTTAGAAAGGAAAACGAGGCCCTCCGCAGGCACATAGCAGTACTGCAAGCTGAGGTGTATGGAGCCCGATTGGCTGCCAAATATCTGGACAAGGAGCTGGCTGGAAGGTGAGGAGGTGGCGGTCATAGAGGGTTGCAGTTGCAGTTGGTTGTTGACGAGACTTACCTAAAATGGGTTGGTTGTCTACCTTTAAGGGTTGTCTTCTCTGAATAGTTGGCACTGTGACTTTCAGGGTACAGCAGATTCAGTTACTCGGTCGGGACATGAAGGGACCAGCCCATGACAAGCTGTGGAACCAGCTAGAGGCGGAGATTCACCTCCACCGTCACAAAACCGTGATCCGGGCATGCCGAGGTCGCATCGACACAAAGAAACCTTTACCCTCTCCTGTGGGACACGTGAGTGGAGATCTCTCAAACACCTGAGGTGGTTCATGTCTTCATGGTTTCCCTAAAAGCAATTGGTGCAATTCCAGGAACCTGACTTGCTGAAGAAAACACAGGGAGTAGGTCCCATCAGGAAGGTGGCGCTGGTCAAAGAGGACCATGAAGGCCTGGGGATTTCCATCACAGTAAGAACGTGTTTTACTTTTCTTTTAAAAAATAACTACCTTCAAGTCAAAAGGATGCCTAATTTGGATCCGAACACCCAAACGTTAAAAAGAATTTTAGGAAATTGACCCAATTCAGGGACAGAATCAAGGATACCAATCAGTGCTCAGTCTTAAGGCAAAGAGATAAGAAGGTAATCGGACAGAGTGTAGACTCATAGAAAGACATAGTTTGAACAAGGCAGCTTGCATCCATGTTGTAGATTCATGTTTAACTTTTCAGAAAGTGAATTTGTGTCTTGGATCTTGGGGATCCCTCAGCAATAGAGTTTTGGAACAAATGTCTTGAACGTTTCAAATTGTGTTTTGGTTTTAAATTGGGAATTCCTTTCAGGGCGGGAAGGAGCACGGCGTTCCCATACTCATCTCGGAGATCCATCCCGGTCAGCCTGCAGACCGTTGCGGAGGCCTGCACGTCGGAGATGCCATCCTTGCGGTCAACAGCATCAATTTAAGGGATGCCAAGCACAAGGAGGCAGTCACCATCCTGTCCCAGCAGGTAAGGTGTGGTTGCAGCCCCTATTGTGGCCTTCGGGTGGCGCTCTCTGTAGTGCTCATTGCAGCGTCTGTGTTTTTAGAGAGGACAGATAGAGTTTGAGGTGGTGTATGTGGCACCAGAGGTGGACAGTGACGACGAGAACGTGGAGTATGAAGACGACAGCGGGCATCGATACCGCCTCTATCTGGATGAACTAGAGGACGGCAGCAGCAGTGGCGGCGGCGGAGCTCCACCCAACAACAACGCTGCCTCACTTCAGGGTGAGATGAACTAGACGTAAATTAACTCGGATTAAAGAAACACCTTATGTGTGACTATTGAGTGACTTGTGACTATTTTTAAGGGAGAATATTTGAAAAACCGTCAGATATTCATGGATTGTTGCCTCCTCCCCCCAGCTCTGGAGAACATGACCCTGAACAGCGGAGCAGAGAACGGAAACCCCAGCAGCTGCTGTGAAACCCGCCCAGAGGAAGACGGAGCTCCAAAAGCCCCCGAGAACGACGGCTCTTCGTAGAACATCAGTGGAATGAACTGAACGGAGTCGGTGACAATCTGAGGGAACTAACTGATCAGTATCTTCCTGGGTTGGGGTGGGGTGAAGCAGTCATCTTAAGACTCTAACTGAAATTCAAAGCTGCGTTTTTGGGTGGGTGTTGAGTTCCTAGTTTTGAAACATTACTGGTTATAATCGGGGGTAACAGTGTTGAGGGGGCGGAAGACTGTCACCGGTGAAGACACAGCAATCATGAAGGGGGGTTTACTCTACAGTATGCACATATGGAAACACCTCTCACTCTCAGAGACAAACCTGAACAGATCCTCAATCTGACAAATTCACAACCCCCCCCTCCAAAATAAAGGTTTCTGGTGCTCACCCATGAACATCAGCTGAAACCCCACCCCCTAGACTCCAAATGAGGATGTCAAAAAAATCACTAACCTCACTCTTCTTTTGGTCAAATCTGTCTAACTTACATAAGAGGGGTGGGGGCACTGAAAGAGGAGAGTATTTAACTTGCTGTAAATTGTATTTTATTGTCGTTTTTATTGTGCGCCTGGTGTAAAACACAGCTCCACGCGACCGAACGTCTCCAGAAGCTTCTTCAGGTCTTTAAAGGCCATCCCTTCACCCTGGATTCTGTGGAGCAGAAATATTTATTTGTTATCACTTCTGTGACGCACCAGTGTTCTGACCCAGACTATCTATAACTGAGGAGCTGGAACGCTTCCACGTCACTTCCTGTCTTTTCTCTGGTTTCCTGTCTCTGGCTGAGCGTTCTTTCACTAAGAATGTAGAGTTTTTCTTGTTTTTGTTTTTTAATAAAGGCTGCTTTAGGTTTGCTTTGTTTGTAACCTTGAATGATATTAGTGTGAAACTTGAAGGAACTGGAACTGTTGGAATCAATGAGCTCAAAAAAATATCTTAGCTTTTAGATTTTTTATCCACACTTTTAATGAAAATGCACTGTCAAGCTGAAAGTTGATGAACTTACGTTCAGATTTTTCAGTTGAAGTTTTAGTCACAACTGCCCTTATGGGTGAAAACGGGCTGTATGCGGGTAAAAAAAAAATGTCAAATTTATACGAGACCCACGTGAAATATCAAGGTCATACATAGACTACTGTCAGCCTGTTGTAGGTTGTAGCGAGCACTGACTTATACAATACTCAGTTTTTCACAGTTGCCATGATTTTTGCATCTAAATCTGATTCCTTGAGTGAATCTAGTGCTGATAAGCTATTTTATAGTGACTGAAACTATGATTTTCAATTTAAGTGCATGTTGTAATCATGCAGTTTTGATCTCCACAAGCAGTTAAACCATCAGAAATAATTTTGTCGTCCATCTTTTTTAATGTCCTAAGACTTATCACAGCATGCTGCTAATTGGTTATTTTCCATACACATTTGTATCTCTTTCAGTAGAATATAAACTGAACAAGTGACACAATCTGTTTTCTATAACCTGCTCCAAAGTTTGTTTTTTTCCTAAATTTCAATTGTAGTTCTCCCCCATTCCACTGTGAGGCGCTACAGTAAAGGAAAACCAGTTAGGTGGAGCTGAGGAATTGAGGAATATGTTGTTGCATCCCTTAAAAAAACAGCCAGTAGTTTGGGTTTGGTGACATCAGTCCACATCAACGTGGACCAAAACTGTTCATATTAGAAAGTAGGGAAGGGATATGCCATAAATTAAAGCTTTTTGACCAAACAAAAATCTCTTCTTTGTGTCTGCAGGACACTGACTCCATCGCTTCAGGATTTTTTTAATCAACTTCCTATAATTGCGTCAAAAGAAGCTCCATCTGAACAAGAGTGATCAAATCCTGTTTTGTTCAAGATGTTTAAAAACTACCAATCATTACTTGCTGACTTTGGAGTGCTCAGCCCTTAGCGATGACTCTCAACCTGATAAGTGAGCTCGCTCTTTGCTGCAGCCTGAAGCTTCTTGTCACTGACATCTAGTTCTGTCAGATGAGATGGATTGGACTTCAAAGCTAAAGGAAGAGCTGGACACTGACAACATGCAGCTCTCCACCCACAGTCCAGAAGGAATCAGGCATTCTGATGCAGTTCATGTGCTCCACATCACAAACAAAGAACACTCAAACACCATAACATGAGGGACTACATGTTTTTAAGAAGATTATATAAAAGATAAAAAGTATTTATCCCACTTAAGCATTTAATTGTTTGGTTAAAGTGATTTATATCCTAAAACTAATTGCAATAGAGCAATCAATAAATCATCAAGGGAGAAGAAATAGATTTTAACAAGCCCTTTTTTTCATCAGAACTCCAATTCTTAAATGAAAATTGTTGCACATCTAAAATAAGAATGTGTGCAATGGCTGTAATGTAAAAGTTAAAAATCTGATTGTACCTTCAGAGTAAGAGGAAGAAAAAAAAAGATAACGTGAGAAAGAAACGAGGTCTAGAAAGAGCTCTCCTGGGATCGAAGCTGCCGCAGAGACTTTTAATCACAAAGAGGAGAGTAATTCAGTTAGAGGATCAAACCAGATTAGGTTTCTTTAATGAAGCACTGTTAGGAGGAGAGGAGGAAGAGTGGACGAGAGTTTGTCCTGAAAGCTCTGGATCTGGACATTTGCAGGAGAAACTTTCAGCAGGTTCATAAATAAAAGGTTTTATTTGGGAATTGCCAGCTGTAATTTCACTTCCTTAATTTTCCCATATACACTTAGTGGATACTTTATGAGGTACACCTTGCTAGTACTGGATTGGACCCCCTTTTTCCTTCAGAATGGCTTTAATCCTTGGTGGGATTGATTCAACCAGGTGCTGGAAACATTCCCCAGAGTTTGGTCCATATTGACATGATAGCATCAAACAGTTACTGCAGATTTGTAGGCTGAACATCCATGATGCAAAACTCTGGTTCTAACATGTCCTAAAGGTGATCTATTGGGTTGAGATCTGGTCACTGTGGAAGTCGTTTGAGTTAATGTTGTATTTTTATCTGGTGGAACCACTCTGGTCATTATCCTCTGACATCAACAAAGCATTTATGCCCACAGAAATTCTGCTAACTGAATATTTTCTCTTTTTCTGACCATTCTCTGTAAACCCTGGAGATGTTTGTGGGTGAAAATCCCAGAAGGTCAATAGTTTTTTAATACTCAGACCATTCCATCTGGCACCAACAACCCTGTCATTTCAGTTATCTTTCTTCCCTATTCTGATGCTCGGTGGGAACTGCAAACCGTCTTGACCATGTCTACATGTCTAAATGCACCAAGTTGCTGTCATGTGATTGGCTGATTAGAAATTTGAGATAACGAGCAGATGGACAGGTGTGCCTAATTAAATGGCCAGTGAGTTTAATTATCAAAGAGAAGATAAAATGAGATTAAAAAAACTGTTATTTGAACCAAACTAAGTGTTTATAGTTTTTAAATTTAAAGTTCAGTTGTTTTACATTGGGAGATATAACAATAGACTTAATTCTTTAGGAAGCCAAATTACTTGGAAAAATTGACCCATTTATATTTACTTTGTTTTTATGCCTGCTT
Organism: Oryzias melastigma; assembly: GCF_002922805.2. Lineage (NCBI taxonomy): Eukaryota > Metazoa > Chordata > Actinopteri > Beloniformes > Adrianichthyidae > Oryzias > Oryzias melastigma. The sequence goes on from NC_050535.1 coordinate 11,918,427, forward strand.
CAAACAGGAAGTCAATCCACTCATCACATTTTAGTAGCTAGAATTGTGTTTTAGTTAACATTACCATAACTTTAGCAATAATTAGACAGTTTATTTTGTGTCTGTGTCATATTTTTATCTTACTGTAGACATTTGTTTTCATACCTATGATAAACAGTATTTACTTTTACATTTTTCGACACACAATAAGTCTGAAAACAAATCCCACAAAAGCTGAAACATCATCTTTCGTCCACACATAATCTTACCTTTATTAACCTACATGGGAGGAAGTGACCCATTTTTTTTCTCTGTCTCTTAACGCATTCAGAACATATATACAAATCAATATAAAACTGTACATTACAAAAAAGAAAAAAAAAGTATTTTGTAATAAATGTCATAAATCTGTAGGACAATTTCAGATTAAAAATACAAGTTTGGAAAAGCATTTTGGAACTGAGACTCATAGTGAAACAACAAAAAACATTTTTCGTGCAAATGGCTCAAATGCAGATGAAATGGTCACAGAAATAATTCCGTTCAAAAACAAAAACTTTGTATAATTTCAAGCCATACATTTTGACAATGCTACATTTTGGAAAGGCAGAGACGTTACATGTCAACCTTAATGGTGCGTTCACACCAGGCATGTGAAGTGCGTTCAAGAACGGGCTAAACGTGCATTCCTGAATAGATTTTCTTCTGTGTCAAAGTGGTGCAAATCTCACACCAGGCTTTTTCTTCAACACTTCTTCCGTGAGATATTAAAGACTTGGAGTCAAATATTTCCAGTCAGGGACAAACTGCAATTATTTTTTTCTCCTCTACGATCAATTTTCAGACAGTTGGCACATCTGAATTGAAATACGTAACTACCAAATGCAAGTCCCTGATTGGTCAAAGCTCAACTGGTTTAACTTTCATTGAGCGTTCAGTGGTTGCGCGTTTTGTTTGTAGAGCTTGAAAATGGTCTTAAAAACTTGCGCAGCGATGTGTAAATGTGGGAGTTTTGAACGTGGAAGCCTGAAATATTTATATATGCACGTTTACATAGACTGGTCCTTAAAATTGGTCGCCTGAACGCACGTTTCCAAGTTGGTGTGAACGCAGCATCTGAACCTCCAAAAAGTGACTTTGGCCTGTTATAAATATCACCTTTCTATTGTCACATATATTTCAGTATACTAATTATATAAGTTAAATTAATAAATATATTATTAATAAATTATGTGATAACTATAATTAGAATGACTAAGTATTCTTAGTATTTTTAAAGCTGACCTAAAAAAGGAGTAAACATTTAACATTACCTGATGTGTGATACTAATTAGGGGTAAGGGACAATAAAGTTTTAAATTCTAATTTAGGGCATACTTGGCTCTTGCAAACCCTTTTTTTAATTTAATTTAAAAAGTGAGAGAGATCAAAACACCCTGTTCCTGGTCTGAGTTTTAGCTCTTTTACAAGTGAATCCAGGTGGATGACAGTGTGAATGCAAACTCTCCAGGAGAAGTAAACTAATCAAGAATCAATAAGCACCATGCTTTTTGAGTCATAAAAAATAATAAGAATAAAAAAGCTTCAAAAAGTTTAAATCCAGAAAAGGTTGGTTGTCTCATCACCAAATGAGGTGCGAAGAGATGAAGGCATTTAAAGTAAATTGTGCTTCCATAAGAGCAGCTGCTGCAACTACGGGATGTTTCCACGTCATTTGATTCACTCCTCTATAAACCTAACAGTTTAGTAAACGAGCTTCAACTTTTTCCATGCATTGCAGCCAAATCTGTGTTACAACCTCGCCTTAAATAAAATAGATTTTTGCATATGAAAGTCCAACTTCTCAATAGAAAACTTGCATTTTACCAACAAAATATTGATGGGACATAATTATTGGTGTCAGCTGCTTTGATCACAGTGTTCTTACAGTTTGCACTATTGTAGGTTAAAGGAGCTGTATGTCCTGCAAGCATAGTACAAACTGCAAGCTGTACAGGCATGTAAAATGCGCACTCTTAAAGCTTCAGATAAAGATTGGTGTATATTGAGAGAAAATAATTAAGTTTCCAGCTAATTTTTATCATTAATTTCCAGTTTCCAGCTTGTTTTTTTCTACCAATGACTGTCTTTATATCTGTAGTGCAGCTGCTGCAAAGATATTAATCTGATTGGATCCTTTTACAAGGAGCCTTGGAAGGTCTATCTTCGTCTTTGAGAAGCACAATGTTAGTTCACCTCCACCTGAACAGATAATAACCACTGAACAGGCTTGAAGTAAATGTTTAATTTACTAAAGTGGGTCAATCATGCTCCAAATGTCATAAATCAGCTTTGAGATGGACTTTAGAAAACTCTTGTGAGCTAAGAATGACTCCTCACCCCCTTAATAACCTGCGTTTGATATTAATTATACTCGGAATGGAATATTTTTCCAATCCAGGGGGTTTGAAGTGGCTAAACTGTGTCACATGACATAAGTCTTCATATCTGCTCGTCTTACAAACATCTAAACTTTTTGTTTATTTTATAAACTCCCTTTTGTTTTTTTACATCCTGTTGCATAAGAAATATATTAATATCAGCACCATGAAAATGTAATTAAAATGTACAAAAAATGATAAATAAGGTAAAAACCACTTAAATAAAGAAATAGATATGGAATATAAAGGCACTTTTTGTAAATCTTAAATAATGTGATCCAGGACCGGCAGTCTGTTTCTATATCAACCCTTCAAACAACAGAAATCCAGAAACAGAGATGTCCATCTTGAATTTTCAGAAATGCATAAAGAAAAATGCACGAATCCCATTGGACGTCACACCTCCATCCTCTTCTGGCCTGCAGGCGCGGCGGCACTGGTTGTACTGGCGGCAACGTCGAAGCAGGTCTCCATCATGACACGGGACTTGCAGAGGTTGACGCAGTATTCCAACTCTGCTGTGACCTGAGCCAGAGCTTCCAGATATTCCTGGGACTCCTGGTCCAGATCCTGGTCTACATCAACTGGATGGGGGGAGGACAGAAGTCATGGAGTTTAAGAAGGTGAGATGTTAAGGTGAAAGGGGTATTACAGAAAAGACACTTAACATAACTCTTCAACTCTTTCATATTTCCCTTAAACGAATGGTCGAGATCCAATCAATTTGGGGATTAAGCTCCTAGTTCAGTATTTGCATGGGTCCGAAATATATTTTTAAATCCAGAGTCCCCCAGTGTCAGGGTGGACACTATAAAAGCCTTTTGTTCACTTTCATATTTTCCAAACAGAACAGCTATTGCTTTATGGCCTATTTGGATGAAAATCTGATTCAAGTCTCAAGTTTCTGGTTTCAAGTCCAAATCATGTCTCATGTCTTTGGACTCAAGTTCAAGTCTAAAGTCTTTGGACTTAAGTCTAATTCAAGTCTCAAGCATTTTAACTCAATTTCAAGTTTCAAGTATTTGGACTCAAGTTCAAAACTCAAGTCTTTGGACTCAAGTCTAAATCAATTCTCAAGTATTAGAATTTAAGTTGAAGTCAACTCTGTGGACTCAAGTCAAGTCTCAAGTTGTTGGAGTTGAGTTCAAGTCAAGTTTCTGGCTTCAAGTTAAGTCTCAAATCTTTGGAGTCAAGTCCAAATCATGTCTCATGTCTTTGGACTCAAGTTCAAGTCTCAAGTCTTTGGACTCAAGTCCAATTCAAGTCTCAAGTATTTGAACTCAATTTCAAGTCTCAAGTATTTGGACTCAATTTCAAGTTTCAAGTATTTGGACTCAAGTTCAAAACTCAAGTCTTTGGACTCAAGTCTAAATCAAGTCTCAATTATTTGAATTCAAGTTGAAGTCAACTCTGTGGACTCAAGTCAAGTCTCAAGTTGTTGGAGTTGAGTTCAAGTCAAGTCTCTGGCTTCAAGTTAAGTCTCAAGTCTTTGGAGTCAAGTCCAAATCATGTCTCAAGTCTTTGGACACAAGTTCAACTCAAGTCTCAAGTCAAGTCTTAAGTCTGTGGACTCCAGTAAAGTCTCAAGTCTTGAGACACAAGTTCAAGTCAAGTCTCAACTTTTTGGAGTAAAGTTCAACTCATGTCTCAAGTTTCTAGACCCAAGTCCAAATCAAGTCTCAAGTCTTTGGACTCAAGTTCAACTCAACTCTTAGGTCTCTGGACTCAAGTTCAAGTTAAGTCTCAAGTCTGTAGACACAAGTCAAGTCTCAAGTGTTTGGACACAAGTTTAAGGCAAGTCTCAAGTTTCTGTACTCAAGTTCAACTGAAGTCTTAAGTTTCTAGATTCAAGTCCAAATCAAGTCTCAAGTCTTTGGACTCAAGTTCAAGTCAAGTCTCAAGCCTTAGAGTTGTAACAAGCAAAAAGATCCTGATAAAATACGAACATGTCAACTTATTTTATTTTTGAAAAAAACTGAAAAAGATATAGAACCAGGTAAAAAAATATATATATTTCTGTCAATGATAGAAAATTGGAAAAAGCTAGTTACTGGAGGACACGCTATTCTTCTTGGCTTTGGTGAATATTAATTAATCAATAGTTGGCATCAATTATCTTTGTTACAAGATAAATTCACAAGAAAGATGATAGAACAATTAAGCAGTCGCTTGATTTTAATGCACCATACATACTTGTTAACAAGTACACGTGAAGTCTGGGTCCAGTCTTAAGTCTCTTAATAATGAGTCTGAAGTTCAGTTAGAAGTCGTTGCAGGCTTGCCACTCAAGTTTGAGTTTGTGAGTTGAGTCCTAATCTCTGAGGACATTCTATCCCAGCAAATGAACTCTGGTCTAAAGAGCAAAATAGGAATTTAACTTTGCTATTATCATCTCTGACCTCAATGATCTGGTCCATCAATAAAGTCTCATAAATAATGTAGTTTCCTAATTAATTAGTTATTCCATACGTATTCCCTTCTTTCTTCCAAGAGATAATCGATTTTTCTAATATTTTTAGCAATTTGTTTTTTATTGCCATAAGGAGATTGTATTTCCTGAGATTCAAAAAAATCCTTTAATGATCTGTCAAGATTGTATAAACAGAGGACCTGATTTGTTTTTTGTAATTTTTTTGCTCATGACAAACATAAAAGCTGCTTTCAGCTTCAGCCGATTCATCCTGTGACTCGGCATGACTCAACCTTTTTTCCTGTTTTTCCTTTCAAACGATTGCAGAATCATTTCCAGCAGGTGCTCCTCCGCTTTTGCTCCTGCTGCAATGCAGATGCAAAAACTCCCCTTCCTCTGCGTCTGTCTGTGTGTTTGGGTGTGTGACCTGCTTTGGGGATAAAAGCGTGTTTCCAAACTTTATATATTTATTAATTATTGTGTATTTTTGTACCAAGCAGCTGCAGCGAGACGACTGTTGCAGCCTTTGATTGCAGGTCAAATACACTTGCAGCTTCCATCAGTTCACCTCTGTGATTGCAGAAGACGTGAAGTGACTGTTTTTCAGGCAGCCTGATCATAAAAGGTATCTTTTTTTTTGGGTGACATGCAATGAATAAGCTGTGATAATGTATTTAGTGATTTCCGTTCTCAAACGAGTTCAGTTACGCATCTTGATGTAACACGAATGCTAATTTGAATGAGTCATCAAAGATGAAGGTGCCTGTACTCACACTCTCCACTCCACCTGCTTGGGTGGAGCATCAGCCGCCTCTTGGCCTCCACCAGCTCCACTTTCAGCTGCTCGTGCTTGCTCTTCAGTTCCCTGATTTGCTGCTGCCGCCTCTCCAGCATCCTCAGCTGGGCGTTGAAGTAGAGCAAACCCTGAGGAGCAAACAGGATGCTGGATCAGATGCAGAGCCCCGCAGAAAGTCTGTGGAGCACAGGGTGCTTTATTGAACGGAGAGGCAGGATTACCACAAACAGAAAGAGAGCCTCCCAACCTGCTTTGAGATTTCAGCCCACTTCCACAGATGGATTTAATTAGAAGTCAGCCAGAGATAAAATTAGCATTAATCTGCAGGCTGTAGAGTTAATCTGCAGAACGGAGGCTGAGAGGAGGATTAAGGGCACAGAGGTGGACAACATCCTCTCTGCTTCACACTGTCACAACTCACAGCAAAAAGTACATTACTTTTAAGGATTGTTAGATCTATTTTAATATATGGAGACTGAGTTGGGCTCATCCTGATTTTCCCCTATTAAAATTTTCTTTGCAAGAATTACAGTCTCAACATCCTGTGTCACCAAAAGGTGGTGACACAGGATGAGTCACAGAGTCAAGTAAACAGAGAGAGGACTGAAGAAGAGTCTGGAGTCCAGAGGTAGCAATTGTTTCAAAATAAAAGTTCTCTTGTATACTTTGGTTATGGTTTCTGAGCTAGACGAAAAGGAAAGATCCACAGATTGTCAATCCAATAGAGGTCCAAGAAAGTAATATGTAAGGGCTGTTGATATACATCCAATAAAAATATTTAGGAGGAAAGAGAAAGCAGCTGGATTGCACTGGTAAACTACCATGAACTAGCAACTGTAAAATAGTGCAATGTGAGCATTCAGTGAACAGGAAGTGAGAGGGACAAAAATAGAGATAAGGAGCTGGAAAACCTGACCCAAGCAGTGTAAGCCTAGTTTCCCATTCAATGAAAGTGTAGTTTGGGAATTAAATATTTTTGTCATAATACTGTTACATTTGGTAAACGGTGTATATGATCCTTTTCCAACTTTATTATGGCCCAGGGAGGTTTATAGTCACAGTCACATACACACACTGAAGGTATACCATAAAACAAGAATCATCCTAGAGCCTTTGTTCCTATTCTTCCTAAAGTTTGATTAAACAGATATTGTTTTGCTTTCTGACCTTGAAAAATCCTGATTTTCATATTTAAAGTAAGGACAACTTTCCCGTTTGAATAAATTATTCTGTCCTGTAACATTAAAATGATGAACTCACCTTTTCCACGTCGTAGAGTGGCTACACAGGAACGAGAGAGATAAAAGAAGGAAGGAAGAACGTTTGTCAGAAACAGCCATCAGTCTGTCATCATCTTCATCTGACTGAAAGTAAATCATAGCGCCTTCCTCCTGATACGCCCCTCTGCTGCTGAGGGTCAACGAGCCGTTAACTCAGCAAGCAGCAGAGGACAGCCTTCATTTATCACTGCAGCCTCCACCAGCCATCACTCTCTCCTGAACCAATTACTGTCACAGAAAACTCAGCCTGGAATCAGCTCAACGGTTTGTTTAAGCACTGCTTTTGAGCAGAAACTAGCTGAAGTTGCATCACTGCAATAGAAGGAAATTACTGCATATACTATGACTGTGCCTTGTGGGAGATGGCGCCAGTTCTAGACTCTTCCTGACATGTTTTATCTCATGGCTCCTCACCTCTGACCCTGCTGTGTCCTCCTTCCTCTTTTGCAGTTGCTCCATGTCATCAATCTCATACACTTTTATTTCAAACGGCGTCTTCAGGGCGCTGCCCAGCGAGGGCAAGTCTACCCACTTACCCCCCATCTTCCTGCCCAGAGAGGAGGCGTCTGGCAGGGGAGCTGGAATCAGCCGCCGCCGCTGGAACCCCCCTAGAAAGATGAGAGTTAATTACATAGATTAACACCACCCAATCCAAGCACTTTCAGAGAATTAAGTAAGAAGTGAAAAGACAGGCTGTTAGTTATTCACGTGGTAAAAGTCAAGACCTTTTATCAAGACCAATAGCCATTTTCAGCTCCAAAGAGCACCTAAAACCCACGCTGAAGGTCACTAATGTGATTCTTCCTGGAGGGGTAGAATTCAGACAGACGGAGGAAGGTTTGTGTTTTCAAGTGTGGAGGATGAGATGGGTGTGAGCGTGATAATTGGACTAGGATTTGAATGCTTGGAATCGGCGTAGTCTCATGAAACATTCATGATGACGAAATGAGTTGTCCGTGGAGAAATGACAACCGCCTGACCTGCATGAATCACAACCAGAGACGGGACGGAAGAACACACTGATCATTTCACTGCGCTAGCTAGAGGGATGAATGTTCACACCGAGACATCAGGAAAAGTGGTGTGTTTGATTGATATTTTCCTGAGTGTGCTCAGTGGGTACAACGACTTGATAGGTACATCTACTTTCATTTCATGATCACTGTGAGAGAAGAAAATGATCCATAAAGATGGTAATATTCTCTTTGTCATACAGAGAGAAGGTTTCTTCCTTGTCTTTCATTATTCCTTAGAAGTACTAGTAGTAGAAAGTCATATCAGTTATCCATCCATCTTTTAAATCTGTTTTATTCCCTGTCGGAGTCACAGGATTGCTGGAGCCAACCCAGCAATTGAAATTAAAAGGTGGGGTTCACCCTGAACAGTTCTCGTCAGTTTCTTTTATAAATGGGATGTTTTATGGCCTTACGACAATGGGCACTGTGGGACAGTGGATGCTGCTGTGAAACTATTTTGATAGGTTGACCTATTTTAAACACTTTTTAAAAAAATTGTCAATCCCTTTATTTTTTTCCTCCTAGACACAAACTCCTGCAATTTTGTTGCAGTCAGAACACGCCACTGAAGCACTACAGATATTCTACTGTGCCTCACTGCTAGGGGTCAATCACGTGAAAAGTGTTTAGCAGACAGGAAGTCTTTGGGGTACAATAAAATAAAATGACTCATGTGGACTCCTTCTGGTAAACTTGTGATCAATGCACAGCACTTCAAGCCACTCTCCTGTGACATGCCAGAAGTGACTTGCAAACAAACAAAAGCAAATTCCTCCATCTCTGCAGGCAGTGTACCTGTCTAGGTCAGAAGTGGGGACCGGGGGCCACTTTCCTGGTTGTGTTCTAATTGAATGGACATGGCTGATCTAGCTAATCAGCTTTGAGTGGGTAATGATTTCTGAAAAATTTAAAATCTAGACCCCTGGAGTTCTCCATTCCTGCTTTAGGTTGTACATCAAAGTGAACTGACCTGGATTTTAGGTACTTTCATTTTTCAAATCACCCACCAGCGTTCCCCCTTTGGCCTCACTCCCCCATTCGTTGACTATCAATCTTAGTGGCCACACCTTTGGGCATGCACATTGGAGTCTATGCTTTCTACGAACCATACTATTGTCTACCATCCATCCATCCTTCCATCCATCTTCAGAAACTGAGTGATCTATTTTATGATCACTCAGTTTCTGGAGATTGTCCAACTGACTCATGAACAAAGGCAGGGTATACCCCGAACAAGGTCGCCTATCTATCGCAGTGCCACACAAAAACACACTGACTCTTACATCCACACCTAGGGAAAATTTGGAATCATCAATCAACCTATCTAGCTGTTTATGGACTGTGAGAGGAAGCCGTAGTGCCCAGAGAAAACCCAAGCAAGAGGAATACATGCAAGCGTCACACAGAAAGGTCCCAGCCCGAATTCCAACCAGGTCCTTGCTGTGAGGCAAGAGGGCTAACTACTACCTCACCTTCCAGCCTGCCACTTGTTCCAGAGGGAAAATTATATTGACTTTATAAAACCCAAGGAAAACAGATTGCAGTTTTTTTTTTCAGAATATCACCTAAATCTGATAGTACTGTAAATGTCCAGATATAGGATGGAAATCTTAAAAAAAACTGTGATAGCAGGGAAAATAAAATATGTATTAAATCAACAAGACAGATGTCTAAAAAATAGAGGTCAATGGCATCGACCCACAGACAGAGGAGAACATATTTTATCTGTTGGATCAAAGCTTTATCAACCTTAACAAATGAATGGGAAGATGTAAAAAAATCAAGAGTAGAACAGAAAACTTTATGTGATATACAGTGACAAAAGTAATGGAGAATATAATGGTAATAATGTAGCATGAATTTCCTACTTATCTAACAACTTTCTCTGTTAATTTGAACCTACCATTTCCTCTTTTTTTTGGCGATTTAGAAACACGGCCTCTGTTGGACGTCCCACTCTCGCTCATGGAGTCGTGTGCTGATGAGGTGCTGCCGGTAGTCTCACTGTCGCGGATCATGCTTTCGTAACCACTGCTTCCTCCACTGTGGTAGAAGAGTGCAGTACGGCCCATGGCGGGGGGCAGCTCACCACTAAGGATACTGCTGTTGTCACTACCGTGCCCACTGCTGTAGCGCTGGGGCCGACGAGGTGATGTAAGTTTGCTGTAAGGTGATGGCAGCATAGTGGTTTGTGGCAACTTGATGATGCTACTTGTCGCAGTCCCAGTGCTGTCACTTCCCGTCACTTCAGGTTTTTTGCTTAGCTGCTTCCTTGGTGACCCAACAACCAATTCACTAACACGGCTATTAGCTGCCCGGCTAATGGCTTGTTTCATTCCCATTACAGTGCCTCTTCCTGTCCTAGTTCCAGTTCCCGAGCAAATGGTCGATTTGCCAGTTGGGGGAAGGTTGGCGCTTCGTTCAGCAAATGTTTCAGGAAGCTTTTGTGGAGTACTTAAGCTCTTGGAGCTGCTGGTGCACAGTGTTTGAGTCTTTGATCCACCAGAAACAGCAGCTCGGGAACTGCCTCGAACCTGCCCTAGTTTGGAAGTAACTTCGGAGACAGCAAATGAAACCTGGGATGAAGAAGTTAAGGTTGAGCCCGGAAGCCCAAGTTTTGGCACTGATCTAAGTCTACTGCTTACTCCTACATTGCTACTTTCTCTTAGCACCTCTGGTTTTGAACCAGCAAAGGCCAGACTCTCACCTTTCTCCAGAGATCCCTGACTTTGGTAGGATCTTGCAGAATCTGATTTATTTTCCCTGGTCTTTACACTCAATAGTTTCTTTGGGGAACCATGATCAGTTTTGGAACCAGAAGTCCTGTGGTTGAATGAATCAGAACGGAACCTTACGGTGAGCTCTTCTTCTGAGGTTTTAGGGAATGCAAATCTTCCACTCTCAATGCTTGTTTTTAAGGCACTTGGAGACCTTGTCTTCTGATCTTGGGCGGACTGTCTGACAGGTGAAGCGGGACAGATGTTTTCAGATCCAGACCTGGACATTGCACTACTTCTTTGTCCATTTGGCTTTTTGCCTAGTGATGAAAACTTAACTGTCTTGATTGCAGATGCAGCTTCATTTACCCACCTTGAATCAGCAGTTTGTGGGATTGAGACAGTTCCCAGGGTGGTTGCCCCTCTGGTAAGTTGGGGTACCTTAATCAAAGTATCTCCTCTTCTGCTGCTGAACCTCTCACAGCCATCCACAACTCTTTGAGCTGAAGATGGTATTTGCGCCTTTGGAGATCGAGGTGTGCTGTTGAACTTTCCAACCGTTTTTTTGGAGGAAGCAAGAGTAGTACCATTCCTTGATAATTTAGTTGCTGAAAAGAACTCCATCTCTCCATGATCAATGTAACCGGTTTCTTGAAATAGAAATTCATCCTGTTTATCATCTTGTCTGCTGCAACCCACAGTGGAAGATGAGGTAGACTTGGTTTTCCTAGGAAGGCTTGAACGGGCGGTGTGATGGGAAGTCTGTGTTATCTCTGCAACATTTAGAGTGTGTGCTCTTAGTTTAGGGGAGATTTTAGTGAAAGATGAACCAGGGGAAGGAGGCCCCTTGGTAGAAGGTGGTTTGCTAGGGGTGGTGGGATAACTATCCAGCTCTGAAAAACAGATGCCACTGTCATTGAAAGAGCTTTTCAGGCCATGTGGCTGAAGTCCAGAGAACATATTTGATGCAGCAATGCCCTGGTTTCGGTTTGTTGAAAAATTGTCAGCAGTTTCTGTTGGACAGGACCCTGAAGATGACTGGAGGTCAGCTTCTTTTTCCCTGTGCTGAGTCATATAAGCATCATACTCATCATTGATGCTAGTAATTATGCTAACGGGGCTGAAGGCTGGAGCTAAGGCCTGCAAAGAGCAATCAGCACTAAAAGTATGAAGGTTGGAAGGTCGGCCATTGTCTGGGACAAGACTGTGAGGCAGCTCCTCTATAATAGTAAACACAAGTTCATCCTCCCCATTCAGTTCCACAGGCTGCTGCAGGGTGACTGTAGTCTTCATCAAGTCCATATCCAGGCATCTTCCCAACAGTGCTGCTCTAATGTTACTGACTTCCAAAGGGTATCTGGTGGTCTGATGAACCCTATCTGCATCAGACGGACCTAGAGAATGGCCTTGCCATGATGCCTGGAAGCTCATGCCTACTGGGGGAGTTCTATGCAAGCCTTCTTGGAATTCTACAGCTGCCTTGTTTGTCCTTGGAGGGGATGTTGAATTGGATGGCTTTGGTAAGCCTGGACTGGAAAAAACCTTTTGTCGCACAACAGGTTCTGGATCATAAGAAGAAGCTTCAATTGGCCCTGTCAGACATGTCTGAGCAAAGATGGGGGAGATTTTCTCCCCATCTGCACTTGTCCTTTTGGAAGAATCTACAAGGCATCCAGCCAAGGGGAGTTTAGATTCTCTCTGTGCAGGATCACTTGCTATCAGTTTTATTTCTAAGTAACTCTGAGAGGGAGTCCTATTCAATTTAGATGTCTCCACTGTGGAGTTGGTAGCTTCAGTCTTCTCAGCTTGTGCTGCTCTGGTCTCTGTGCTAACTGTGGCAGGACCCTCACTACCATCAATGCAGTCAAGTCTCTCCTGCAGCTCTGCAAAGGTGTTGCACTTTAAATGGTCTCCATCTGATTTGGGTGGATCCTTGACTCGCTTTTTGTTCAAGGAAGGAATAATGGGAACGAAAGAGGGTGGGCCCTCATTATCACTCAGCTCTCTATCTGATAAGGGAGTCCCTTCTGGTCCGACATAGATGACGGTGTCACAGGACTGTTCACTGCTAGAGGTGTAGTCAGGTTCACTGGAGAACAGTGGAGGCTTGCCAGAATTCAAAGTCACACCACGTGTTTGGAAGGGTCGAAGATGTGGGGGTCGACGAGAAGAGCCTTCCTCACAAGAACTCTCTCCTCCAGAGGAACTGGAAGCATACTGTAGAGAAAGAAGAAAAAAAAAACTAAACATATAAGACCATTTGAAATATAATGTATTTTTCTGAAAATAAGACAAACTTAAGGTCCTTTACATGATCAGAAATCGATAATGAGCCATAAATGTGAATTCTGGTTGTTCTTATTGAACAGGAATTGATGTGCTCTACAGAAACTTCCCACTAACACTTCTGACCAATTATCGGACTCTAGGACCCTCTAGGCCAGGAGTCACTAACCCTGTTCCTCGAGAGCTGCCGTTGTTTTGCAGCTAACCCTGCTTTAGAATATGCTGATTAGCTGGATTCAATCACCCCAGTTTCTGATTGATTGAACACACCTGATCCAGGTGAGCAGCAATTACTGAAGCAAAGTTAGCTGCAAAACAAGTAGGGCGGTATCAACAAAAACTGGAGCAAATTATGTCTTGAATATAATCCGATGTTTCTTGGATGTGTTAAAATTTGTGAGCTTCTCAAATGTATGAAATTACAAACACAACCTGTTAGATGACTATGGTGAGAGTCTCTCAAGACCCTATAGCAAAACCTTTAACTCAAAACATTTTTATTCCGCAATTTAATCTACAAAATTGATCTAAATGCTTTGCATGAAGATAAATTTGAAGAAAAGGTCTAGTACTTTGGTCTTCTTCTTCCTGGTGCGGTAGATGCGGGAGGCCAGCTGCACGGTGGTCAGAGTCTCCATGTAGTTCGTCGGGGAGTCGGAAACGTGAGCAATCATCGTGGTTTGACAGTTGATGTTGCCAAGGGATTCACTGAGCAGCATGGTGAGCTTGCTGTCCCTGAATAATACATCAAGAAGCCCCCTCGTTAGGCACAAATAAAGAGCGTGAAGAAAAGATGCATGGCAGGCCCTAGAAACCCCCATAGGATCCCAGGGACCACTCATTACACCACACAGGAGCC